>NC_059345.1:8058047-8358047 GCF_019703515.2 Myxocyprinus asiaticus | reverse complement strand
ATACATTTTTGTCCAAGATCTTGTATTGATGACGGGAGAGTCAAACCACTCCGTAAAGTCTTCTCCAGCACATCTCCAGCACATCTCCAAAACATCCTTTCAATGGGGTTAAAGTCAGGACTCTGTGGTGACCAATTCATGTGTGAAAATGATTCCTCATGCTCCCTGAACCACTCTTTCACAATTTGAGCCAGATGAATCTTGACATTGTCATCCTGGAATATGCCTGTGTCGTCAGGGAAGAAAAAATCCATTGATGGGATAACCTGGTCATTCAGTACATTCAAGTAGTCAGCTGACTTCAGTTTATTGCCACATAATGTTACTGAGCCTAGACCTGACCAACTGAAGCAACCCCAGATCATAATACTGCCTCCAAAGGCTTGTACAGTGGGCACTATGCATGACGGGTACATCGCTTCATGCACTTGCGAGGGTAAATCTGGACTCATCAGACCACATGACCTTATTCCATTGCTCCACAGTCCAATCTTTATACTCCCTAGCAAATTGAAGTTTTTTTTTTTTTCTGATTAGCCTCACTAACAAGTGGCTTTCTTGTGGCCACACAGCTGTTTAGTCCCAAACCTGTAAGTCCTTGTTGCATCGTGCATGTGGAAATGCTCTTACTTTCACTATTAAACATAGCCGTGAGTTCTACTGTCGATTTTTTACAATGTGACTTCAAGCGTTTTAGTATCTCCGATCACGATCATTCAAGATTTTTTTCCGACCACATTTCTTCCATGAAGCTTACGGTTCACCACTATCCTTCCAGGTTTTAATAATGCATTGGAATTATTCTTAACCCAATTCAAGTGATTTCAGCAATCTCCTTAGTTGTTTTCTTTGCTTGATGCAGGCCAATAATTTGCCCCTTTTGAAACACAGTAACATCTTTTCCATGACCACGGGATAAGTCTTCTGACATGGTTGTTTAAGAAATGAGAAGCTACACACTGTATCAGTTAGGGTTAAAAGAATTGTTGTCAGCTGAAACGCATTAATCACTGGAATAATGATCCAATCATAGGCTCTTAAGTATCTGCTTATTTAAATCCAAACAGTGACTTTATTTTTTGGGCCAGGCTGCGTAGAATCATCATTTAACGGGTAAACCCTAGCCCAAAATATTTAATAAAAGCATAATGCAAGCAGCAATGGATATGTACAACTTGAATGATGGCCATTTGAATTGCAGAAATCTTGTGGAAAAGCTTTCTGTGGAATACATGCCTATTTTGGATTATGTCATCCTATTCAAAACTTTGGTCATGTCACAAAGGTTTCTATTGTTCACTGTTGTTTATTTTGTTTTTCATGGTTTCACACAGATAGACTGAATTACAGTGTTACCTCATTAGCCTTTGGAACATGAGAGGATCTGCCCGTGTTTTACAACATTGAATCTTTTTGTGAATGGGAATTCCGTCCAGAAGGTGAAAAAAAAAAAAAATGTGTGGGTCATTTAAGCTGTGTCTGGGAGGCCTGTGATTGAGCACCACAAGTCGAGAGAAATGTTTATTTAACTTTTACCACTTCCTGCTGCAGTTTTTGGCTTCAGGGTAGTGCTTTTTGTTGAGGCCGAAATATGTATATTTTTGTCCATAATTATGCTAATTAAACAACAGATTTTGTTAAAAAAAAAAAAAATAAATAAAAAAATATTTCGGAATTTTCACAATTTGCCATCACTAATTTAAAGGAATATTTCACCCCAAAATTCAATTCTGTCAGTACTTCTGTGAATATAATCTGTGAATAATGAGTGAACTTTCAGTCTGTTGCTTATGATACTTTAATGGTGCTTTTTGTCATTTTAGAAATTGAAAGCCCCAGTCCTCATTCACTTACATTATATAAAAGAATGGCCAGGATATTCATTATACACAAAAGTTCGATGTTCTCTGTAAAGCAACTATAAAACAGTATATATTATTAAAAGCACTGTACAAATAAATTTAATTGATACTGAATTAATGTCCACACTGTTTTCCAAATCACCTTTTCCCCTTAAGGGAAGACAAGCACAGTCTGCAAAGACACTCAAAAGAAAGTAAATATCAGGCAGAAAAAATGCAGGAAAGAGGAAAATCATAATACAATTAATTTCACTACTGTACTACTACTGTAGATGTCTCATCTAATAATTATGACCTTCCACTGTAGAATTATTCATTTAGCATCACAGCATGAAAACAGTTGAAATCATCGTCACTACACACAGACAGTTCAGGAAAAACACAGTTCCTTTTTATACACAGTAATAATGTCATTTCAAAACATGTGAAGCATTCACAAAAACATATGCTAAATAGAAATGAACAAACTCTCAAAATGTCTAATGAACTTTCAGCACATGTACACACACCTGTTAGCACAATAATAAGATCGTTTATATGTAATTCATTGCGCTCCATTTCTGGACGTCTATCATAGCCGGACCGTAACAGTGGATAATATGAGTAATCCTTGCTGTTGACTTTTTGCCAATAAAGTGAAAAGAGCACAGAGACAAATTATTCCAAGCTTTTTCAAACAGATGTTCCTAAGTCAATCCCTCTGTAGGCAGCTGATGGAAGCAGCAGCATCTGGGACTGGAGCGCTGTGCTCAGTGAGTGGGTTCTGATCATAACATTACTGTTTTAAAATAAATTTTAGTTTCGCTTGATTATTAGGATAACCATTAATGGCACACATTGTCCAGGAAATTAGACATTTTGAGACATATTACACCATTTAAAAAGCAAGAATCTAACCTAATGACACGCAAACAAGCAGTGACTGGCTACACACAAAATGCCAACCAATCGCACTTCTGCTAGCCAACCGGAAATTCCGCCCACCTTGCGAAATACAGTGAACTCGCTAAGAATATTTTGGATTCTTTTGCGTTTTCAAGAGTCAGTGCTGTGGAACTGACTCTAACCCAAAAAGATCCATTTATTTTCATGTGGGCCGCTCCCCCACCCAAGTGCTGGCTCGGCCTGAGCCCCGTGGGTTCCAGCAGCTGAGCTGTCAGTGTGACGCTATTTAAATTCACATCTGCCAGCGGCCTCCATTTGCATCTCTGAACATATACACCACAAGGGCTACACCCTCACAGCTTAGCATAGCACAACACCCACCTGTTAAGAAAATATAAACCCTCCTCAGCTTTCATTCTTTTAGAAAAACACTGTAACTTGTCCTTTATCTGCTCGCGAGTTCTGTGAAAGCTTTAGTTATTATAGCATTAGTGGCTTTTCTATTATAATGCCATGTGCTCTGTTTTACAGTCACAAAGAGGTGTGATCATTTAGGATGCTTTAGAATGTAGAATGTTAATTAGGCGAGAGTAATTTTAACAATTGTAACACCAATTGTAAATTTGGCCTCAAACCTCTTTGAGATGTTATCAGTCATTAACTGTGCCAGTCAAATTTACACATTAATCAAAGAGAATGTAATTAAAATAGATGTAAACTAGGTCTGGGTATCGATACAGATTTTCTGATTTGATTCTATTCTGACTCACAAACTCTTGATTCAATTCCAATACGAGTTGATTCCGATTCATTAAGGTATATTTTTTATGTCCATTTTTCTTACATATGAAAGAAATTTAATGTAAATTTTACAGGGAACCTTCTAACTTGGTACATTGGGAAAATAGAGCCCAACAGGACCCAAATTATGCAGTTCAATTGCTATTTATTTAACAAAATATAATAATCAACACAACCAACTTAAGTAAACTTGAAAGGTTAGGATCATTCTTGGGATTTTAAAGAATCATTATCGAGATTGTTCGACAAGCATATAAGTTCATATTTTTACATCAACTTGTTTGTTTTACTACATGTACTCAAAAAAGGATTTTTGCTGCTTGTTCAATTTACTTTATTAAAATGAACTGAAGCAACACAGTTCTTTTGAACATTTTGTCACAACATGATTTCATTGCATTCTATCCATTTAAATTTGTAAAATGGAAGTTTGCTATACTCAAACCAGCCTGTCTGGCACCAACAATCATCCATGCGATTATCTAATCAGCCAATCATGTGGCAGCAGTGCAGTGCATAAAATCATGCAGATACGGGTCAGGAGCCAAGAAAAGGAAGGGGTCTGAATACTTTCTGAATGCACTGTGTGTATATGTATGTATGTATGTGTATATATATATATATATTACACATACAGTATATATAGTACAGTATACAGGGTTGGGAGGGTTACTTTTAATGTAATCCGTTTTAGATTACTGATAACTTGTATTAAATGCAATCAGTAACATAATCCAATTACAGCAATATTAAAGTAATTAGATTACTTTTAGTTACTTTTGGATTACCACAAGGGCACATATGTAAATAAAGTCAAGATAAAATCAATATGATCTCTGAAACTTTAAATTATGGCTTGAATGCAAACAGAACATGTTTGAGTTATATTATGAGTACTGTTGTAGCTGTTATTATATCTAAGGAAAAGAAACATGAACACTGTGCCCTGCCAAGAAACAGAAAATGAGCTGTTAATGTAGAACAACTCTGTATTTTTAAAGAAATCAGGTGAGTTCTCTGTTTGCTACAGAAAAATAAAATTTCACATAAAGCAAATATAATCAGAACAGATGCACTGACTTATGTCTTGGTTAACATTAAATCTGACAGGATATACCTCAGATTCAAAAACTCTGCAAAGTGTTCTACCATGCATTGCAGTTAGTGTGTATAAGGAATTGTAATTTCTACTATTCATTAACTTCAGACTGCATTCAATAGGTAGATCACACATTATTATCAGCATCGTTATTATTGTCATAATTAAATGCTGGAGAGTGTCATTCCTCTGCTTGCTCATGATCCAAAGTCAAACATCACCACCTAAGAGTTTATGGCTGATTTATATGTTTAGGAAGATTTTAAATGGAAAAAATGTTTTGATTCCAAAGAGAAAACAAAATCTAGTTTTAAAGAATAGATCAAAACAGATTTAAACTTATTGTGTCTTTTCAATTACTTATTCCTAATTACTATAAGTGTTGAACAAGCAAGAATGTCTCCCTCACCCAGACATTTGAACTGTTCAATAATTTATCAAAAGCAGATAAATTCTTCATTGAACATTCTTTCCTAACTTAAAATACATTTTGAGTTAATTTGGTATTTATGTGTATTATTTGGATTTGTTAATAATGATCAGGGATGCAAAATCATGAGAGATGATAAAGGAGGTTTTTCCAGAGGTATTTTTTTCAGTTGATTTTTGTATTGTTGTTGCATTCAAAACTTTTTTTTTCTTAAATGATTAAGGTTTAAGTATCCCATTCATCTGGGGGAGGGGTAATTTTTAATCGTCAGTATGGAATGAAACAACATACAGGATGTCCTGGTTAATATAGTACAGTTCGCATTTGCAACCATGCAAACCAGGGGATTTCTATGCTATACCAGCAATGATGCGCAAATCGTGTCAGTATTGGCAGCTATACCTGCTCCCGCCAAATGATGAGGACCACGGATTTCTTTGAGCGCTAAGGCTAACTCATTTTAACACATTTTAATATTAACTAATTTTAGCTAACCTAGCTAATCTGATTTCTGTGTGGCTCTTATTACCAAATTTCCAAATGCCTGAAGGTACAACGTTCATCTGTACAAACAATAGTACGCAAGTATAAACACCATGGGTCCACACAGCCATCATATCACTCAGGAAAAAGACACATTCTGTCTCCTTGAGATGAACATAGTTTGGTGTTAAAAGTGCAAATCAATCCCAGAACAACAGCAAAGGACATTGTGAAGATGCTGGAGGAAACAGATATACAAGTATCTATATCCACAGTAAAACAAGTCCTATATCGACATTACCTGAAAGGCTACTCAGTAAGGAAGAAGCCACTGCTCAAAAACCACCATTAAAAACCAGACTACAGTTTGCATGTGCTTCTTACTTTTGATCTTTCTTTTTGGAGAAATGTCCTCTGGTCTAATGAAACAAAAATTGAACTGTTTGGCCATAATGACCATCGTTATGTTTGGAGGAAAAAGGGTGAGGCTTGCAAGCCAAAGAACACCATCCCAACCGTGAAGCATGGGGGTGGCAGCATCATGTTGTGGGGTTGCTTTGCTGCAGGAGGGACTGGTGTACTTCACAAAATAGATGGCATCATGAGGAAGGAAAATTATGTCGATATATTGAAGCAAAATCTCAAGACATCAGCCAGGAAGTTAAAGCTTTGTCGCAAATAGGACTATATATATATATATATATATATATATATATATATATATATATATATATATATATATATATACATACAGTTGTGCTAACTGTGTCTTTTATTTAAGGATAGTGATCATATGAATCCATTTATTATCACATAGTTGTTTCATTATTTTTTAAATCATAATGATAACAGAAATCACCCAAATGGCCCTGATCAAAAGTTTAAATACCCTTGAATGTTTGGCCTAGTTATAGGCACACAAGGTGACACACACAGGTTTAAATGGCAATTAAAGGTTAATTTCCCACACCTGTGGCTTTTAAAATTGCAATTAGTGTCTGTGTATAAATAGTCAATGAGTTTGTTTGCTCTCACGTGGATGCACTGAGCAGGCTGGATACTGAGCCATGGGGAGCAGAAAAGAACTGTCAAAAGACCTGTGTAACAAGGTAATGGAACTTTATAAAGATGGAAAAGGATATAAAAAGATATCCAAAGCCTTGAAAATGCCAGTCAGTACTGTTCAATCACTTATTAAGAAGTGGAAAATTCAGGGATCTCTTGATACCAAGCCAAGGTCAGGTAGACCAAGAAATATTTCAGCCACAACTGCCAGAAGAATTGTTCGGGATACAAAGAAAAACCCACAGGTAACCTCAGGAGAAATACAGGCTGCTCCGGAAAAAGACGGTGTGGTTGTTTCAAGGAGCACAATATGATGATAATTGAACAAAAATGAGATGCATGGTCGAGTTGCCAGAAAGAAGCCTTTACTGCGCCAGTGCCACAAAAAAGCCGGTTACAATATGCCTGACAACACCTTGACACGCAGCTTTTGGCACACTGTAATTTGGAAAGATGAGACCAAAATAGAGCTTTATAGTCACAACCATAAGCACTATGTTTGGAGAGGGGTCAACAAGACCTATAGTGAAAAGAATACCATCCCCACTGTGAAGTATGGTGGTAGCTCACTGATGTTTTGGGGGTGTGTGAGCTCTAAAGTCTTGAGGAATCTTGTGAAAATTGATGGCAAGATGAATGCAGCATGTTATCAGAAAATACTGGCAGACAATTTGCATTCTTCTGCATGAAAGCTGCGTATGGGACGCTCTTGGACTTTCCAGCATGACAGTGACCCTAAGCACAAGGCCAAGTTGACCCTCCAGTGGTTACAGCAGAAAAAGGTGAAGGTTCTGGAGTGTCCATCACAGTCTCCTGACCTTAATATCATCGAGCCACTCTGGGGAGATCTCAAACATGCAGTTCATGCAAGACGACCAAAGACTTTGCATGACCTGGAGGCATTTTGCCAAGACGAATGGGCAGCTATACCACCTGCAAGAATTTGGGGCCTCATAGACAACTATTACAAAAGACTGTACGCTGTCATTGATGCTAAAGGGGGCAATACACAGTATTAAGAACTAAGGGTATGCAGACTTTTGAACAGGGGTCATTTCATTTTATTCTTTGTTGCCATGTTTTGTTTTATGATTGTGCCATTCTGTTATAACCTACAAGAAATAAAAGAAATGTGTTTTGCCTGCTCACTCATGTTTTCTTTAAAAATGCTACATATATTACCAATTCTCCAAGGGTATGCAAACTTTTGAGCACAACTGTTATATATATGCACCGATCAGCCACAACATTAAAACCACCTGCCTAATATTGTGTTGTTCCCGCTCATGCCGCCAAAACAGCGCCAACCCGCATCTCAGAATAGCATTCTGAGTTAATAGTCTTCTCACCACAATTGTACATAGCAGTTATCTAAGTTACTGTTGACTTTGTCAGTTCGAACCAGTCTCCATTGACTTCTCTCATCAACAAGGTGTTTCCATCCACAGAACTGCTGCTCACTGGATGTTTTTTGTTTTTGGCACCATTCGGAGTAAATTCTAGAGACTGTTGTGCGTGAAAATCCCAGGAGATCAGCAGTTACAGAAATACTCAAACCAGCCCCTCTGGCACCAAAAATCATCCATGCGATTATCTAATCAGCCAGTCGTGTGGCAGCAGTGCAGTGCAGTGCATAAAATCACGCACATATGGGTCAGGGTTGGGTTGCACCAGCTGTGCGTAAGATCTCATGTAAGTTGGGACGTAAAGTTCACACTAAGGGCTTAGTCACTACTAGTTAGTTTGTAACTAAGTCGGTACTTAATTTGGTTGCACCACCTGTTCTTAAGGCAAGACTTAACTAGTAGTTTGTAAGCTCTCCGTAAAGTAATGCATAGTCACATAATATGACGTTTACCTGTATTGATCCAATAAACAGCCTTCAAATTTGTACACAGAAGAGTTAAAAAGCTGTGAACTTCAATTTGATCTTGTTACAGTTGATGTTCAAACCTTGTTTGCTCATGTAACTGTCAGCTGTAAGAAATTATATCCCCATTAAAATCGATACGTAATAAAAGTAGATTTGATAAATAGTATATTTGCTGTGTATATAACAATATATACGGGTGATAAATAAATACTAATACAACAGGCTAGAAAAACAGACATTATTCATTTTAATATCCTATATATATTTTGAACGTGTCGAAACTTGACACCGGGCGACACACCCTGAAAACTGCACCATTAGAACGGTTTCATGCTGAAGAGCCACTTAAAAGCAAGTTTTTTTTCCCCTCTCTCGTAAATGTAAACGAGTGTAAATGTCAGCATCATACTGTATGTCAAAATGATTGATGCCTGTCGTGCAAAACATGAGCTCACTGATGTCATAAAACTTCAGTTTGCTTTTTTTATTCAAACCGTTACTCCTGGTCAGAGTCTTTTCCGTAAATATTTAGTTCATACGTAGGGTTACGTCCTACCTAAGTTTAATGGTGCAATGATCAAATATTTAGTAGTGTGTAAATTGTGACTTAGTGCCCATTTACGCCACAACTAGGCTAAGTTGTAACATATGTATGGCTGGTGCAACCAGCCCCAGGAGCTTTAGTTAATATTCACATCAACCATCAGAATGGGGAAAAAATGTGATCTCAGTGATTTGGACCGTGGCATGATTGTTGGTGCCAGATGGGCTGGTTTGAGTATTTCAGTAACTGCTGATCTCCTGGGATTTTCAAGCACAACAGTCTCTAGAATTTACTCTGAATGGTATCAAAAACATCCAATGAGTGGCAGTTCTGTGGATGGAAATGCCTTTTTGATGAGAGAGGTCAACAGAGATTGGCCAAACTGGTTCGAACTGACAGAGTCTACGGTAACTCAGATAACCGCTCTGTACAATTGTGGTGAGAAGAATAGCATCTCAGAATGGGGGACCTACACAATATTAGGCTGGTGGTTCTAATGTTGTGGCTGATCAGTGTGTGTGTGTATATATATATACTGTATATATACTGTGTATATAATGCTTTAGGTATAACATTGTATATGTAAGTATGTAGCATTTGCTTTTTTATTTGTTATTTATTTGCATGTACACATGTCTGTTTAACAGGTATAAATTATCCTTTCACTTCATTTGCCTTCTTTTTCTCCTTCTGCTGATGAAAAGAAAGCACTTCTTTTAAAGGCATACAATGTCTAACCACCCACATTACACAGCCCATGGTAAATTTCTGGGCCTCTTTGAATTCGTCGTGCTGACCTTTGGGATGTAAGTGGCACCAAATCAGTTCATTTATCTGAACTCGGTATCAGGCCTAAATTTAAGCTATTCACGAACACACTGGGCCCAGTTTACTATTGGGTCTGTGTCAGCCTGTTCTCCTAGTTCTCCTACACCTACATTTTAAATGCTTGCATTTTGTGAATAAGTAATTACAGTGTATTGTGCGCACTGACTATAGCAATGGAGTTTGCCTGTCCACTTGCATTAGAGTAATTTGATTGTGAGCGCAACACAAGATGGCATTCTTTTTCGCCCATCTTCTCAAGCCCATCCTAAGATCTTGTGTTTTTCACAAGGTGGTGGCGGGGGTTCAGAGGTTGGTGCTGCTTTTGTCATGACATGATTGCCCTCTGAATTAAAGCTCTATCAAATAGAGCATGGCGGATTTACGCGTTCAGTAACTCCCACTCGTGAAAGCACATTTGTCTGTTTTGCTGTTGCCTTCAGTTTGGTCTCTGATGAGACCTCAGTTTCTTTAAATGTGTCTCCAAGTGAAGAGAGAGAGCTTTGTCTGTGGATACCCAGCAGCAATGTCACTTTTTATTTGTATGTCCTTTGGAAGCTGATGCATGGTCAATACCTTCATTTACCAATGGGTGGCACTCACTCACAAAAGAACTAAGCTGACTGTAATTGAGGAAATTCTCTATGTACCTACTTAATGGGAGTTTTTAGCAACACTGAAGGTATTGTTTGTTCTTGGTTTTTGAAAAATAACTAAGGCATTATATGTGCTCATTTTGTTTTATAACTAAATTACTTAGGGACCATCATTGACACAATTAAACACTTTTTGTCATAGTAAAAAACAATTGTATTTTCTAAATTAAAAATTTAGAAACGGCTTGTTATCTTTTGATTGTTATTGCCAGACACACTGTATATTGACATTCATATGTTCCACATTAGAAATATTCACCATTTTGAAATGTGCATGAAAACACATCTAATTTCTTTGCATTAGCCAACCCAGTCATTCCAGGTAAATACTTATGGCATATGCTCCCAGAAATCTTGGGAACATGTGTCTCCTTTTTCCTGAACGACACACAGCAGAGGGTTGATCAAAGTTAGCGCATCTGTAATTGCTCTCTATTTACACTCCAAAACAAATAGTCATTTTGCTGAGGCGGCTCCGCACTGACTGCTCCCTCTAACATGTGATCACAGTGTGGGCGGCTGTATCCTGCACAGCACATGTACCTGAGTTTGCCATGGAGCATGCTGACCTCTGTGGTCGGCCTTATCAGCTGACACCCTGTGCCACTTTGTTGCCAAACACTTTGCTGATTGAAATAGCTGACAGACCACAATCACTTTTTTGTGCATTGCTTCTCTTTCTAAATGTGGTTATATTTTTCATGTGGTGTGCATAACTTTGAAGTATTGCATTAAAAGACACTGTTTAAAGGGACAGTTCACCCAAAAAATTTCATTATTTACTCACCCTCACTGTATGATGTTTCAAAACCATATATGAGATGTTAGGAAGTATTTTAGTCTTGCTCACCTTTCACTTCCAGTGTATCTTCTTTCTTTACACTTGAATGGTGGCTGCCTAACGTCTCTTCTTGTGTCACACAGCAGAAAGAAAGTCAAACAGGTTTGGAACAACCCCCTAAAAAAGGCATTAGACAGTATGTTAGTCTCAGTCACTTTAATTGCTACTTTTTTTCTTTACAATGAGAGTGAATTTTGTCTGAGGCTGTCATTCTGCCTAAGATGTATTTTTGTGTCACACAACAGAAAGACCGTCATACAGGTTTAGAACAGCATGTGGAACCCAAAAGGAGGTTTTAGAAAGTATGTTAATCTCAGTCACCATTCACTTACATTGCAACTTTTTCTATAAAATGAAAGTGAATGGTGACTGAGAATAACTACTGCCAAAAAATCTCCTTTTGTATTCTACAGAAGAAAGTAACTCATACAGGTTTGGAACATGTGGAAAACCAAAAGCTGACATCTGGCAGTATGTTAGTCTCATTCACCATTCACCTTCTTTTCATATTTTTTCTTTTTAAAATGAAAGTGAATGGTGACTGAGGCTGTCATTCTACTGAACATCTTTTTTTTGGTGTCACACAGCAGAAAGAATGTCAGACAGGTTTGGCATAACATGTGGAACCCAAAAGTAGGTGTTTGGGAGTATGTTAGTCTCAGTCACCATTCACTTTCTTTCATTCTTTTTTCTTTTCAATGAAATTGGTGACAGAATAACATACTGCCTAAAATCTCCTTTCTTGTTCTACAAAAGAAAGCAACTCATAGAGGTTTGGAACATGTGGAACCCAAAAGGAGGCATTTGGCAGTATGCTAGTCTCAGTCACCATTCACTTTCGTTCCATCTTTTTCCTTTACACTGAAAGTGAATGGTGACGGAGAATATCATAGGCTACTGCCTTACATCTACTTTTAGGTTCCACATGTTGTTACAAACCAATTGACTCTCTTTCTGCTGTATAATACACAAGGGGATTTTAGGCAGTATGTTAGTCTCGTTCACTTTCATTGCAAATTTTTCCCATACAATGAAGGTGAATGGTGACTGTGCCTTTTATTTAGCCTAAAATGTCCATCTTGTGTTCAACAGAAGAAAGAAAGTCATACAGGTTTGAAACAACATGAGGCTGAGTAAATGATGATAGATTTATTTTTTTATTTTTTGGGCTGAATGATACTTTTAAGAAGTTACGTGTGTTTTAACGTTTTTGACGTTTAAAATTAGTGTATGTATTATTCTTACACCATTTCTTCACATGACAAAAACATGTCTTGACTGTATAAAGTAGCACTTTATTGCTGCACAATTATCACAAAACAGTGCGCAAAGCTCAATAAGATTAAAGAGGAATGCTTAAACACCCTTACGAGGGATGAAACAGGCATTCAGGCAATGCAAGGTATGGGAACAGCCTATTAAAAACTAGCCCAAAATGGGTGTGGTTATGATTTTACACAAGCTCAAAAGAAAAAGTTCTGTTTAAAAGTTAAAACGGTCTATTTACTTTCTCCACAAATGTTGAGCTTGATTTATGCGTTCGCTCTCATGAAGTAATAGTAGTACAGTACATCCGGAGGATTTCATCTCAGGTTTTACAATGGCAAGTTTAAGTGATCCACCAGCTATATGTTCTTTTGTGGCATGCGTTAACCTGGGAAGTTATTTTACTGGAAGGTATAAGCAAGTATGCACAGATCCTTCAGGTTTTTATAGTTCTATTGATTAACATGTCACTATACTCAAGTGAACTGAGCACAGGCAATAAAAGAGAGCCTTTGGAACCTCAAGCCTTTCAGAAGTATTATTGCAAAAGACAGATGTGCAACAAGTGTCTAAAATAACTTCCTTTAGTAAGCCAAATCCAGTGCCATATGTGCCTTTTGGCAGCATGCTGAGAAAATGACACCTGCACCTACATGTGATGGTTCACAATGCATTGACACAAGAGCATGACCATGGACAGATTGGCCACTTGTACAGTAATGGCGAGCTCTCATAATGGATCCTTTTAAGGCTTGTTATAGAGGGGAGGAAGTGCGCATGTGTTCCCCAGTGTGTTGATTGCCCGAAGGGACCCGTTTTCTTGAGTGCAGACAGTTGATATGAGGCCAATGTGCCCCCATACTCTACTGTACTAAACCAGCTATATATGACACGGGAGTGTACCATGCTGAACTTAGTCCCCTGGGACTTCTTGGAAATGAGGAGCAGGGTGGATGGGTTAACAAGGAGGGCCTTGTGTCCGGCACATGGCTGGCCAGTGCGGGGGTCGGGGGTGATACTAGTTCTCGCTGATGGGTCGTCAGGGAACTAATCTGACAGGTGCTTCTTTTGTTTCAATGGGACTGATTCCATACAATGGCCCAGACCCTGCACTGATATGTAGTTTTTAAAGACCTTGAGCAGACTGGACACAAGTTTGAGGATTTGTAGCTGACATAATCTCATAGAAGTAACATTAAATGGATTATGAATGAAATAATTTGTCAGAAAAGGGCAAAACTGGCCAGATAATGTCCATGTGTTTTCTTGCAAATATACACTACCAGTCATAAGTTCGGATACACCCTCTCCTTCTTTGTTATTAATATTTTCCATATTTTAGAGTAATATTAAAGTCATCAAAACTATAAAATAACACTATAATACAACAAAATAATAAGTGAAAGTATGGGAAATATGAGTTAAATCAAATCTATCTCAACCAGCTTCATTGGGTGCATCATGGGATGCTTTTTAAACAGTATTGAAATAGTTCCCACGTATGCTGGGAACTTTTTGGCTGCTTTTCTTAGCTAACTCATCTAAAAAAAAAAAAATAAAATAAAAAAAAAAGAGTAAAATACAGTCGCAAGAAAAAGTATGTGGACTCTTTGGAATTAGCTGGTTTTCTGCATTATTTCATAAAATGTGATCTCATCTTCATCAAAGTCACAAGTATAGACAAACACAATGTGCTTAAGCTAACAACACACAAACAATTATAATCTTTCATGTCTTTATTGAACACATCCCATTAAACACTCACAGTGCTTTTGAAAAAGTAAGTGAACACTTGGATATAATAACTGGTTGATCCTCCTTTGGCAGCAATAACCTCAACCAAGCATTTCCAGTAGCTGCAGATTAGACCTGCACAACATTCAGAAGGAATTTTGGACCATTCTTCCTTACAGAATTGCTTCAGCTCAGCCATATTCTTAGGATTTCTGGTGTGAATGGCTCTCTTGAGGTCATTCCACAGCATCTCTATTGGGTTAAGGTCTGGGCTCTGACTGGGCCACTCCAAAAGGTGGATTTTCTTTTTTTGTAGCCATTCTGTAGTGGATTTACCTCAGTGTTTAGGGTCCTTGTCCTGCTTAATTTGTCCTTCTACTGAGCTTAAGCTGGTGCGAAGCCACCCTGACATTATCATGTATGATATCTTGATAAACTTGTGAATTCATTTTTCCCTCGATGATGGCAAGCGGTCAAGGGTCAAGGCCCCGAAGCAGCAAAGCAGCCCAAAATCATGATGCTCCCTCCACTCTTCTACACCGTTGGGATAATGTTTTCATGCTGTTATGCGGTGCACTTTTTGTGGCATACGTAGTGCTGCGTGTTCTTCCCAAACAATTCAACCTTAGTTTTATTAGCTTTTGTTTTCATCATTAGCCTAGGGCTTTTTCCAAGCTACACTTGGACAGCTTGTGTGTTATTAGTTAAAACAGATTGTGTTTGTTCATTATTGTAACTAGATAAAGTTTATATATAAATGCAAGTAATTCCAAAGGGTTCACATACTTTTTCTTTTGCCACTTTAAATAAATAAATAGAATTATGTGCTGAATAGCGTCTCAGAATGCACAACATGTCAAACCTTGAGATGAATGGGCTATAACAGTAGAAGACCACGCTGGGTTCCATTTCTGTCAGCCAAGAACAAAAGCTGAGGCTTCAGTGGGCACAGGCTCAACAAAACTGGACAGTTAAAGACTGGAAAAGCATAGCCTCGTCTGATGAATCTCAGTTTCTGCTGAGGTACACATTCTGCAGATGGTAGGCCCACTGCAGCTTCAGCTTTCTGTTCTTGACTGACAGAAGTGGAACCCGATGTGGTCTTCTACTGTTGTAGCCCATCCGCCTCAAGGTTCGATGGGTTGTGCATTCTGAGATGTTATTCTGCTCACTACAATTGTACAGAGTGGTTATCTGAGTTACAGTAGCCTTTCTGTCAGCTCAAACCAGTCTGGCTATTCTCTGTTGACCTCTCACATCAACAAGGCATTTCCATCTGCAGAACTGCCACTCACTGGATGTTTTTAGTTTTTGGCACCATTCTGAGTAAACTCTAGGGACTGTTGTGCATGAAAATCCCAGGAGATCAGCAGTTACAGAAATACTCAAACCAACCCGCCTCCCACCAAAAATCATGTGACTGTCGATATCACTGAGATCACATTTTTCCCCATTTTGATGGTTGATGTGAACATTAACTGAAGCTCCTGACTCGTATCTGCATGATATTGTGCATTGCACTACTGCCACAAGGTTGGCTGATTGGATAATCGCATGAATAAGTAGGTGTGCAGGTGTACCTAATTAAGTGGTCAGTAAGTGTATATACTGTATATATAATTTAAATGTATCATATATTTACATTACAATATATAATACTATCTAAATAATTAAATATTTATATTAAATAATGAAAAAATATAGAATTATATATATATATATATATATATATATATATATCTGTATACAGTATATCACATACTAAATATAGAGCATTTAAGCCTTTAGATCAAAAGGTTTTTAAGATTATGTGAAACATAAATTCAGTCAAGTGTGTCCAAACGTGTTAGTACATGTAAATAAGTATGGAGATATGCATTTAAGTTTGCTATTTGTATACAGTTTTTACTCCAGTTGTTTATCTTATTGTTTATTGTATGCTTGCTTAGCATTTTCAATGTAGCCTACAGTGGTATCAAAATCAAGATACATTTCCTCTACAAACATTACACCAGAAAGAATGTTCTTGCTTACATTACAATGTCATATCAATAACTGCAGTAATGCACAACCTTAGGTCTTATTGCTTTTTGGAATCTTACACCTGGCAAGCATTTATCAGACCTTACACCTGGCAAGCATTTATCAGACACGTTCATCAGGCAGGTGATGTACAACGGGTCTCTTCCACAGAGTGTCAAGCTTGTTAAAGGAGGGAAAACAAGTCCGAAGTGTCTCTGTAGCTGGTAATCCCCCCCGCTACTTTCACAATCAGCCTGACTCTCTCAGCCCCAATATGCTGCTTGATGAGGTTCCTCTCTAGCAGATATGACAGAGCCCAGTAGGGGGTTCGTGGCCCAAGACACTGGCCTGTCACTACTTCTTAAAAGTGGGCCATTCTACCCCAGCCTGTTGACATCCTTCCTTGCTCTCTCTTACACTTCTAAATTCCTATTAGTTGTCTCCCCTAGGTCCCTTATGCCAGCAGTAGAATAATCAAAGTTTAAAAGAAAGAAACGAGAAAAAAAAGTGAGAAGGGGTAGGGTGACTGGGGCTTTGCATCAGCTGCATTTGTTTTGCGCCTTTTGAGAGGGACTCTACAACTTTGTATGGACGCGAAGAATGTTTGGGTTGACCACCCGTCGTCATTTTGTGTGTCCATACGTCTCATATTTTAGCAGGAGATTAGTGTGTGCAGGGGAGTTGTGAGCCTTAAATCACAAAAATATTATCCTGAAACTGTGAAGAGACACTTACTTTTGATTGCTTTTGGGGTTTATGAAACATAAAAAGCATGCAATATACATGTATGAACCGGGGCACCTGTTCCATGGTGATCAATTGCAGATCATAAGCCTTTTCCTTTGGAAGTGACTGCTGTTGGTAATAATATAATTAAAAAAAGTAGATTTTTAATTTTCTGAAGAAAATGTGAGTGGTGCGTGCAAAACTTGCAGCCGTGATGCTAGGATGTTGTGGGTAGTTGCCAAAGCGTTACTATATAGTTGCTAAGGAATTTTGGGGGGATTTAAGTGCATTGTTATGTGGTTAGTAGGGTTTGTTTACACAAACGTCCTCGTTTTCCAAAGTATGCGGTTTTGGGGACCATTTTTGGAATGTTTAGTTTTTGGTGGAGAAAAAAGCCATTCTAGTGTTCATGAGAGGCGTTAAAATAGCGAAATTACACACATTAGTGTAGATATGGCCTTAGGTTTAGGGGCTGGGAGCAGATAAGCAGTTCTTATTCGAAATTAAGTTTCATAAAAACATTTTTAATTTGATATGTAGTTAGGACCAATTATTGGATTGCATTTTACAATTTAAGTCTCAGGAGATTTTTTATTTTATTTTATTTATTTATTTGTTAAGTCTTTTTTGTTTAGTCATTTTTAGGAAAAGCCTTACTAGGGACCTGAGATGCAAATTAGCATGTGCTATAATCTCTATGTACAATAAATCTTTTTTTATCAGTGTTTTCTGGCTGAAATCATGTTTTTGTATTTTACCTATAAAAATAAATAAATAAATGTATTCCTCTAAATAATAATAATTTTTTTTTTCTTTTTTTTTTTTCGGTGTAATGATATGAGATTTTCACGATATGATAACCATCACAAAAGATACCACGGGATTAAGGTGCATTGCTAATAATAGCAGTTTAATATTTTGTAATAGCTAAAAAAAACACATTCCCTACTGCAATTTAATTGTCATTTTTTAATTATTATTTTAAGTTTTATTAAATTGAATTTAGAAAAAAAGAAAAAAAAAACCACACTAATCATTTGTAATGATTACTGCCCAGGTTTATAGTTCAGATGTGCATTTAATTCAGTAAATTGTTTTTGTAATTTAGTTTGATTCTAAACAATACCTACTGAAAGAATTAAATAACTGATCAGATTAAATTATTAATTTGCAGATTTATTATTGGTGTTTTTTCCAGTACTGTCTATTTTGTGCTACAGTATTACTGTTCATTTCCTGAATGCACCTTGTAAATCCTATTTAGAACTTTACAAATAAAACATATAATTATAAGTAGTATTAAACACATTGTATGCTTAATTTTGTGCTGCACTTAAGCAAATAAATGCATGAACAAACAGCGGGTCCATCGTAACGTTGCATATATAAGATATTATATATATATATATATATATATATATATATATATATTATGCTGTGTAAATGTAATTGATTTGGATTTTTAAAAAGTTCAGAAAAAAAATTACTTTATATTTGTCAAAGTTTGTAAGGAAGGACCAAGAGATGCAGAAATACACAAAACATAGTTTAAAGATGATGTAAATAGATAAGGGTAGATGGCAAAACTCAGGAGAAATAACAGTCATTTATGTTGAGTAGCGGTTGAGGCAGTGATGGTGACAGCAATAACAGCCACAAAGATGGCAGAGATGGCTGAGAGGCATGGTAGTGGGGCAGAGTGAGACTGCCAGCGAGCAGAACCAGAATATTGCGATGTCCATGAAACAGAGGAAAACACAAGGGGGAAGCAATCAGCCATGTAAACACACTGGAAGAAACACAACAAACCTACCATAACCATTACAGTGCCCCCCTCTAAGGACGCCTCATAGCGACCTCAGACTGTCCACAATGCAGATGGAAGTCAGCGATGAGAGCGGGATCCAGAATGTCACAAGCTGGAACCCAGCTTCTCTCCTCCGGGCCGTAACGGTCCAATGAATTTAGGTCCCTGTTTACATGAGGGTAGCCTGAGAGCCAGGTCCTGGGAAGAAAGCCAGACCCTTTGACCACTCACGTAAACTGGGGGCTTAGACCGGTGATGGTCCGCCGACGCCTTGTTCTGATCGCCAGTCCGCAGTACGGCTTTTATGGCGACCCTCCAGGTGCGACGGTACCTCTGAAGGAAGGCGTGCGCAGATGGAACAATGGCGTCGGGTTCTCGGGAGGGATACGGGGGGGCTGGTAGCCGAAACAGCACTGGAAGGGTGACATACTCGTAGATTATACCAGCAAGGAGTTGTGCGTAGTTGACCCAGGTGAGATGGGAAATCCAAGTCGATGGTTCACATGAGGCCACACAGCGCAGGACCCTCTCCAAATTTTGGTTAACCCGCTCGGCCTGTCCATTAGTCTGAGGATGTTACCCAGAAGACAAACTCAGTCGCATCCAGTTGTTGGCAAAACTTGGCCCAAAATCTGGAGACAAACTGGGAACCTCTGTCAGAAACCACGTCAGTTGGGAGGCCATGGATGCAAAATACATGGTCAATGACAGTACCCGCCGTCTCCCTTGTAATTTGTAATTTGTGGAGTGGAATAAAAATGGACTGCCTTTGAGAACCTGTCCACCACGGTCAAGGCGACAGTGTTGCCGTTGGATGGTGGTAAACTGGTAACAAATCCATGGCAATGTGGGAACACTCCCAAAGTGATCGGCAGTGGCTGAAGGATTCATGAAGGAGGCCAACTGGAAGTTTTCCCGCAAATGCACACTGGACAGGCTGAGACAAACCGGCGAATGTCCCGCATCAGCGTAGGCTACCAAGAATTGTTGCTTAACTAACGACTGGGTATGAGTGGCTCCCAGGTGGCAGGCAAGGTTAGATGAGTGACCCCACTGCAGGACATTAGTCTGAACTGATTCAGGAACAAACAACAAGTTCGTTGGGCACTTTGCGGGTGTAAGAACAGTACGCAAGGCTGAGCGGACTTTGGACTCAAGACATCGCTGCAACTATGGCAGGATGGCGTCCGAGGAGGTGGAGGTGCTTTTGGTTTCAAAAGAGCAAGAAAGCATTGCGCTTGCCATTCTTAGAACCGGGGCGATATGAGATGGAAAAATTGAATCTACAAAAAAAAAAAAAAAGCCCAACAAGCCTGCTGGGAATTTAGACACTCGGCGGTGCGGATGTATTCTAGATTCTTATGGTCGGTTCAGACCAAAAAAGACCCTTACCCCTCCAACCAATGGCGACACTCCCCCAAAGCCAGCCAAACAGCAAGCAACTCTAGATTGTCATTATCATAATTCCGTTCTGCTTGAGATAACCAATGGGAAAAAAGCACAACGGTGCAGTCTCTCGTCCGATATACTTCTCCATGGCCTCCCTCTCTGGAGCATAGAGTGAATAGAGATGACCTCAAGTTGGATAAGTGCCAGGAAACAGATCACTCACACAGTCATATGGGTGGTGCGGAGATAGAGCAGCAGCCCTGGACTTTCTGAACACCACTCTCAAGTCATGGTAGACCTTGGGTACTGCAGTGAGATCAGTAGGCTCCTCCTGTAAAACAAAACAAGAGCACTGGGAAAGGAGCAGAGACAAGACAATGAGACAGGCAAAATGAACTCAAAGACAAAACCGTATTCTTAGCCCAGTCAATATGAGGGTTGTGTGTAACCAGCCATGGGTGTCCCAGAACCACTGGAGCTGAGGTTGAGTGGATGATAAAAAACGGCATTTCCTCTACATGGTGCCTGAGATGGTAAGTTTTATGGATGCAGTGACATGAGTAATCAAGGTGAGCAGAGTTCCTCACAGAGTGCAAGCTGGAACGGGTTCTGGGAGAGGTGACAGAGGAATTGGCCATTTGTTAGCTAACTCAGAATCCAAAAAGTTACCCTCAGCTCCAGAATCGATGATGGCCATGATGGAGTGGATGGTGTCTTCATGCTGTAATCTAGCTGGTTGTAGATTCCTGCTGCCAGGGGTTTTAAGCAAGGGGGTGACGCTCACCAGCAACCCCCGTCCTATTGGTGAGCTCTGTCTTTTACTGGGCATGATGTAGCCTTGTGCCCCGGTCGCCCGCAGTACAGACACAGACCACTGGCGATGCGGTGATGTTGTTCCTTGGAGGATAGCCAAACTCTCCCGACCTGCATAGGTTCATCCTCCAACATGGGTTCCACAGGGGTAGAAGTGGGAGTGGCTGCAGCAACTGGAGTCTACCAAGATGGTGTGGCTCTACAACACCTCCGTCGATAGGCGAGATGGTTATCAACTCGCACGAGGCAGCGATAGTGTGAAACTTGATAGAGTAATCAGAGTGACAGGTGCAGACAATTAGCTTGAACGAGCATTCCCATGGGAACGTCAATCGCGCCATCCATGAAACAGAGGAAAACACAAGAGTGAAGCAATCAGCCATGTAGACACACAGGAAGAAACACAACAAACCCACCATAACATGACAATATTTGTGTAATACTGTGAATGAGAAGATGTCAGCGCTTTTAAAACCATCTGTTTTAAAACCGAGGTATATCATGAAATCGTGAAACGTTACATTCCTATTGACTAGGGATGCACTCATATGAAAATGTTTGGCCTATACCGATACTAATTTAAAAAAAAAAAACTATAGGTCAATACCGACATTTTGCAGTTTACCTTATTTTGTCCTCAGATCACTGGCTACATTTACAGGGACACCAGAAAGCAGCTTATTGCAAGAAAGTGGGTTATTGCGAGAAAGCAGCATTCCCGTTTACATGCACTGTATAAGCGCCATATTTGTTACTCCCGTATACATGCGGCTCGGTCAGTAAGCAGCTTTCTCCACAGCAATGTAATTTCCCCACGATGCTTATGTAAATAACAAATATGGTATCCGAGGAAGACTTCACTATTTGATTCTCCATTGCTTTGCTTTATTTCCAGATATTCCAGAGTTGTTGATGTTTTTGTTGCCTTAACTTTCCATCGTGATATGCAGTAGAACTGCTGCAATAGTGAGGTTTCCCTCTTACATAAAACTCTGGGATAACCTCAATGTACCAGCACATATAGGCGAACGTGAGGGGCCGTCTGGATTGGATCTGTTGAACACATGACAGGCCAAAATGTTAAAGAGAGCCGCAGTGAAAGATACATACAATATAAAAAGATTACAAATGATGATTGATATGAAAGAAGGGTTTTAAGTACTTCTAAAACATTTTTGCACTTCTGTTTTAGCAGTTTAAAATGCAGCCTTTTAAGGTTTAGTAATCGCACAAAGCCATATTGCAATTTCAATCTTAATTCAGTCAATCATGCAGCATTAATGGATATCATACAGATATCTTAGAAGCCAAAGGCTGCTGGTTTCAAAGCGTTTTGAATAGTTTCCCTTATCATGTTGCCTATTGGTAAGTGTCATTTTCACAACTGTCACACCCATTTATGGCATTTTTTTATGCATAACAAGATGAAATAAAAATTAATATTACATGTTCTTGAAGTACCAACCCTTCTACATGGTGCTGCTATTATTATTTCTGGACTGGACATTTGATTTCACAGAGATTTTAAAAAGTGTTACTAATTAATTATATATATATATATATAAAAAAAAACATCTGTTTTTCATATCACGTTTTCATGCTTATTACTGAAATGCCAATGATTTTAATTTGGTCAACAATTGGCCAGTAAATATCAGGATTAGGTGCACCCCTATTATTGACAAGTCATTAAAACATCTGTGTAAACACACCTTTTAGAAGAATTGTATTTAATTTATCTCTGATTTGTTATATATTTATATTTGTTTTGAAATGTGAAATGATCTCATCATATGGCAACAGACTGCTAAGGGCAATAAATGCAATTAAAATGTCTTTTTTCCAAATATTTCTTCAACAAAAGTAAGAAATGTTTTATTCAAATCCCTAGCAATTTTAATAATGATGCTTCACTTAGCAAAAATTTATTGAATTATTGCCACCAAGTCCCATATTTAGCTCATGGATTTTGAAGTCTTTGTCATTTGTCTACTAAGTTTGTGCGCATTCAATATTTGCCTGGTCATGTGGAAAACAAACTATCCTTCAGCCACCTATTGTGTGCTAAACACCGATAAATGGCTCAAAAACACAAGTTATCTAGTCATCTCATCTGCCCGCCTTGTTTACGGTGATGGCAGCCTTTGAACCATACATGAATAGAATAATTGCTGAAGTGCATCTCTGGCTGAGAGACCACTGGCAAAAAGATACAGGGACACTAGCTAAGTGTCATGGTTGGGGGGGGGGGGGTGCATACTGCTCTGAAGTGCTGGTAAACAAATGTAAAACAAACATGAGTCCAGTGTCTCATTGCCTATGTTGCACCCCGGCCCCACCCTTGAGTAAAGATACAAGGAGCTCTTTTATTCCAGAACAAATGTTAGCCCCTCGGTACAGTTAGGAGCAACAAAGGAAATCAAAGCTGGTGTGTATGAATGGCCGTGAGGTCCTGGCACGATTGGCAGGCTGCTGGAGCGTGCGGCCGTAGTCCGAAACAGATGGCAGATGAGGAGATGTTGAAACAGACACCAGAGCGGCCAGGCACCCCCTGTTGGTGCAGGATCCAGTTTAGTTTTGTCACTGGAGGTGGCAACTCTTTAGAGTGGGCAGTGGCCAGAGTCATTTCATGTTATGGAGCATGCATGTGGCAACTGAGCAGATGCTTGGCAGGGTCCACGGAGTTAATGAGGGACACGCGCTGGCATCACATGGCCATCTTGTCAGGGAACTTTCAAACAAAACACCATCAGAGAAGTTTGAAGGTGCTCAATTAGTTGGAACTAAGGTCCTTCTGTCCAGTGAATGGCTTCCCAGATTGGACCCTAATTGGACCTCATAATATTGGGAAAAGAGCACATTGCATGTTGATGCTGTGTGTAGTGGATGAGAATTGGGTTTTATATTTTGAAACATTTAAGTTCTGGAGGGCAGAAGAAAATGGTTGTTTTGATGAAAAACAGTTATTATAGTATGTTGAGAGTACCAACAGTGTAACGTCAAAGAGATTGTTTACCCAAAAATGAAAATTGTGTAATCTTTTCACCTTCATGTTGCTCAAACCTTTTATGAATTTTCAGTGGAACACAAAAGTTATCTATCAGAATGTCCAGGTTGGACATTTTTAACTAAAATTCCTGGTGACCAGAAGTTGTCCAGCTCCAAAGAGGACCAAAAAATACTAGGGGTGGGAATTGCCGCAGACCTACTGATTCGGTATTATAACGATATTTTGTTTCCTATTAAATATATATTGCAGTTGTTTAAGTATTGCAGTTCAGTAAGTATTGCGATTTGATGTTACAATATATTTAGCAGTGTTAGCCCATTTTTTCTTAGAAAGATGAATTCATGAACTGTAATACAGAATTTGCAGGTAAAAGGTTGGGATGTGCAAAACTACAAATTTTCCTAAATGACTAGTCAGTGCAATGTCTGAACTACTAGTAGACTAGTTATTGTTAAGGAACCTATGTACACTGATGAGCCAAAACATTATGACCACTTGCCTAATATGCTGTTGGTCTTCCGCATGCCACCAAAACAGCACTGACCCACCAAGGCATGGACTCTACAAGACCCTTGAAGGTGTTCTGTGGTATCTGGTACCAAGTTCCTTCAAGTCCTATAAGTTGCGAGGTGGCACCACTATGGATCGGACTTGTTGGTCCAAAACATCCCACAGATGCTCAATTGGATTGAGATCTGGGGAATTTGGAGGCCAGGGCAACACCTTAAACTCTTCATCATGTTCCTCAAACAATCCTTGAACAATGTGTGCAGTGTGGCAGGGCACATTATCCTGCTGAAAGAGGCCACTGCCATCAGGGAACACCATTGCCATGAAGGGGTGTACCTGGTCTGCAACGATGTTTAGGTAGGTGGCACGTGTCAAATTGACGTCCACATGAATGGCCGGACCCAGGGTTTCCCAATAGAACATTCCCACAGTGCGTGCTAGTGCCATCACTTGCCCAGGTAAACGGCGCACATGTACACGGTCATCCACATGATGTAATAGAAAAAGGGACTCAACGGACCAGACGACCTACTTCCACTGCTCCAAAATCCAGTACCAACACTTGCGTGCTCGTGTTTGGACCATACGGGATAGCCTTCATTGCCCTTGCGCATCGATGAGCCTTGGGCACCCAACACCCTGTCGCTGGTTTGTGGTTTGTCCCTCCTCGGGCCACTGTCAGTAGGTACTCACCACTGCTGACTGGGAGCACCCCACAAGCCTTGCTCACAAGCCTTGCTGTTTCAGAGATTTTCTGACCCAGTCATCTGGCCATAACAATTTGGCCCATGTCAAAGTCGCTCAAGTCTTTACTCCTGCCCATTTCTCCTGCATTTAACACATTGACTACGAGAACTGATTGTTCATTTACCATCGAATGTACCCAGACCTTGATATGTGACCTTGTTAGGAGTAGGGATGCACCGATCCGATACCTGGATCTGTATCGGCTCCGATACTGACGTTTTTAGACGGATCAGGCCTGACCGACGAGCCCGATCCAAATCCGATATTGTGTGTTAGTCATGTTCGTTCCTGTCAAGCTCCAAAAATGATATAAAAGAACCATAAAAACACCACGGAAGTAGTTCATATGACTCTTACATTTTATTCAAAGCTACTTGAAAATGTGCGATAGCTCTATGAATCACAAAAGGCTGTGTTCAGTAAGTAAATATATAATATGCACATGCAGCGCCAGCGTGTTATTGAATGGCTCTGCTCTGTTTACACACACACACACACTCGCGGCTATTTTTAGCCTTCACGCGTTGTGCAACATTTGAGCGCTACTCACGAACAACATCTCAGATGTAGATGCTCAAGTAGTTCGGTTCACTTATAATATGCATTTAGAACGGCGCTGGAGGTGCATTTTACCAGAATTTGAATAAGAAGCAAATTAAACTACAGTGAACTTGCTAACAAACAGACACATACAGGACTTCCTGGAGAGATCAGAATGTCAAAATAAAAGCCTGAGGGTTTTATAGTTAAAGGTGCATGATTGAAATATATTACTGTTGTATTTAAAATTCTAAAAGTCAGTAATAATAATGTATTACTATTATTATTTGTTTACAAATTATAACAATATTTAAGTTTAATGGGTTCCAAAAAATAACCGAATGAAAAGTGAACTGATATCTTACAACTAAAAAAAAAATAAATAAATAAAAAAAAAAAAAAAAAATATATATATATATATATATATATATATATATATATATATGTATATATATTTATCCTTTAAAGTCCAGTTACAAGTTGAATGTTTTTTGCAAAAAAAAAAAACAAAAAAAAAACAACAACAACAACAAAAACTGCCTTCTTTTCTACTGAACACTTAGACTGGAATTACTGTTAATTTTGCTGCAGCATTATCCAGTAGACTAGTTAACAAAGTTTTTCTTAATAGTTTGTACATTTATATTGAAATAATATGTAGTTAAAGGTTTGTGTTTCTTTACATATAATTAGCATCACTCAGTGAGGTATTGATATTCTAAACTGATTATGGAAAAAACAACACTAGATCAGATAGGTATCATCGGATCGGTATCGGCTGATACTGAGATTTCAGGTATCGGAATTGGATCGGAAGAGAAAAAGTGGTATCGGTGCATCCCTAGTTAGGAGATGATCAACGTTATTCGCTTCACCTGTGAGAGGTCAAAATGTTTTAGCTCATCAGTGTATAATTAGGCTGCAGTATGTCCATGTGACCCCGATCAGACACATTTCATAAGGGATATATGGACACTAAGCTCAGCCCTTTAACAGGGTAACTAATGGATATTCAACAAATAAATAGGCTAAATAACTATAACATCTTAACGCATAAAACAAAGTTTAAACAAGAAAGGCTCCAATACAGAGCGGCACAAAACTGCTTATGTGCATCCCGGACGCAGAATAACACCCTTCAATTTAACTGGAGAGTTTGGAGTCACAGGGCGATCCTCGCTTCACATACAAAAGTGCATAGCTGTTCACTGCATCCAATAGTTTGATTAGCCTTTTTTTACTGCAACTTTTTATTAAGGCAGTGTCAGACAGAATCTGCAAAACACTAATAAAGCAAATATAGCTTCCTATATCTATCAATCTATCTGTCTATCTATCATTGCACTAGCATATTAACCTCCTGAGACCAGAGACTGCTGGGTGCATTTACCATTTCCATTTTTGATTTGTAACTAGTAGAACCTAATAAACAAAATTATTTTTTTTAAATTATGACCGGTGCCCAACCTAATAGTATGCAATCAACTCAATTCTCTGCAACAGAAATGTAAACTGCACTGGGTAGGGGAGGGTCATTTTATGTCATGTATGGTAATCAAATAAAGAAAAGCCTCCATCGCCACCATTAACAGCAGGGATGCTCACACTTCTATGGAATGAGATTTACTTTTTCATCATGCTATTGCAGCAAGATATAAGAGGGTCAGCTTTTTTTTTTTAATCAAATTGTTTATCATGTTTCCAGGATTGTTTTTGAGATGATACAGACATTACATCATAAATTAGTATAAATAAATCTGATTCAAAGTAATGGACAGCATCATCCAATCACTCTCAACCATGTTAAAATAAAATTATACATATTCTGAATCTATGTACTGATTACCAGTGTCCCATGACTGAATAATTAGTTGAATAATCCACGAGGTTCCTGCTCAGCATCTTAAACTTGAGTCCCGCCTTCATTGATTTGATTGGCTACCACATATGACGAGCGGTGTTGGGGGTGGGGACGGGGGACTTGTCCCCCTCAAAGTATATTGTGGTTACGGCAATGGTATAGAAGCACTTCATTTGATAAAATAATGCAATGGTATGTTGAAAAGTAATTATTTTTATTTGATTAAAGTTCTATAAATTAACTTAGACAGTTTTTTGACGATAAAATGTAATTAAACTTTAAAACACAGAATTCAGAAAAAAATACATTGGAAAAAAATTATTTGGGAAAACATAAAACGGAATTAGGAAAAAACTAAAATGAATTTCATTGGGCCCTATTGTGCCTTACTTTCACAAGCTTATAGTCTTTTCTGATTATAACATTGTATAAAATCTACTGCACTTCATAAGTCAGTACAATGGCAGTTGATAGTGACATAAAACTAGTCCATGCAACTTGTTCGTCATATTCCAAGTCTTCTGAAGACATAAGAGAGGAACAACATGAGCTTAACTAAACCCAAAAGTTAATTTACAGTGAAAATCTTGACTTCCGCCATGGCTTTCCTTTGTGCGCTCATGAGTGCATGAGAGAACTTCTACAACCAGATCTTCCAATGTGAGTCACTGTCAGCTGTCATGGTATGGAAATCAGTGTACAGGACATCTTCTAAAATTACTCCTTTTGTGTTCCGCAGAAGATAGAAGTCATACAGGTTTGGAATGACATGTAGTTGAGTAAATGATGACAGAATTTTCATTTTTGGGTGAACTATTCCTTTAACCAGCAAAATTTTCTTTGTCCACCAGCTTCATGAAAAAAGCCTTACTGGTTGACCAGCTAAGGTCCACCATCTAGACAGCACAAAATCAGCATAAACCAGCCTAGACCAGCATGGAACTGGTATAAGCTGGCCTTGTCAGCCAACTAAAAGAGCTGAAGGCCACTGGAAACCATGGATCCACAAGTGCACCCCTAGAAGTCAGCGTACCACAAGCTGCTCAATGGAAATTTAGATTTATTCAGGATCTTGTACTGTACAGGTTGATTTGGCTGTAAAAGAGACAAGAGACAGGCTGCTACGTGCTTTGTGCTTAGGACAGCTGTGTTAGCGAGGCTGCCTACATTATGGCAGTTTTAATAATTCTTTTGTAAGAGAAAGACATGAGTCTTACACAGTTAGAATGCTGCTTGAAGACATACAAGTATATGTTAAATATGTAATTCAGTTTCGGTTTGAAAATGAGGGCAACATTTCATTATTCTCAACCTTGTCCATTCACTAAAAACAAAGGATTGTCTGACCATGGGGTTAGTTTGAATAATTTTGACAGCCCCTCTTTATGGGTGCGTTGTCTCTGGGCTACCAAACAGATGACCATTGTTCACCAATATCTGTCTTGGCCCTCGTATTGTCCCCTGACATATGAGTGGCATGCGGCCCCCAATTGCAGACTCTATCCACACGTACAAATGCACACTCGCAAAAGCACAGCAAGGGTACAGCTGCCCAGAAAAGGCGCGCTCCGCAGGATACCTCACTATGGTGATTGCTGACATCACGTGTGGTTGACATGCCACCTATGAGCCACCACAACCTGTTGATCGTAGCCACTGAGCTAGAAGTAATTCGACAGAGCGCAGGGCTGGAAATTAAAATGACAATTTGAATTGTGTTGGGGAAAGTGGGAATTTTTGCTCTGTGAATTGTCCTCTCTGTCCCTCACAGTGTGTGGCTGAGGTGGCTGGATGTTTCGTAGCTGAGAGTAAATTAATGTATACAGTACAGTAGGTCCCCTTATAACAGGATTTAACCATCAGGATCTGGTCAGTGCAGAAGATTATAGTCTTTAGAGAGGCCAGCGTTAGTTTGGCATCAGTGTGATTGTGAGTCTGTGTGTATTTATGTGGTTGTCTGGATGGGCTTTAATGATTATGCATATTGATTGTTTATAACAGGTTAACTGTGCATTAGTAATTGAAGTATTTATACATTTTGGTGGGACACATGTGTTTCATATAAATAGGCAAAAATTTCTGTACATTTATAAAGGATGTAAAAAAAATTTAATGAAACTGTATTGAATAAATGCAAACATATTTAAAAATAATAATTAAATAAGTAAATGTATTTACTTTAAATAATTTACCTCACCAGATCCTGTATCAGACCTTGTGTCAATTTCAAAGTGGAAATGTCGCTATATTAAAAATTAATAGGAGGTAAAATTATTAAAAATAAATAAATAAATAAATACATTCATAGAACAACATGTTCTGTGCTTGAAAAAAAAAACAACAACATTTGTATATTGATTAAAAATTAACAACTCAAAAACAAAAGGCATATATATATATATATATATATATATATATATATATATATATATATATATATATATATATATATATATACACAGTACTGTGCAAAAATCTTAGGCACATAAGATGTTTCACAAAAACATTTATCTTAAGATAGTTATGTATATTTTCAGCTTTAGTGTGTCAATAGGAAATATACATTTTAGACTCCCAAACATTACTTTTGTAAATGGATTACTTTCCTAAACAGATGGAAAATTGGTGCTGTTCTGAAGGCAAAGGTGGCCACACCAACTATTGATTTAACTTTATGTTTACTGGACTTTGCATGACATTAATTGATAAATGAAAACTGTTTATGGCATTATTTTTGAAGACATCCTTACATATCCCAACATTTTTCACCAGTGCTTAAAACTTTTGCACAGTACTGTGTATATATATATATATATATATATATATATATATATACTATATATATATATATATATATATATATATATATATATATATATATATATATATATTATTTTTTTTTTTAATTAATTAATTAATTAATTTATTTATTTTTTGAATAGGTAAAATGTTTTATCCCGTGTTTCAAGAATCAGTGTTGTGTCAATAAAGGGGCTGCCACACAGTGTAGTCAATTTCCACATTACCACACATACTGATAAAAAATACTTCCGACTTATGAATACAATTGCAGATGTGTAAATGCAGATAAAGTAAATACCCAACTCTTAACAACTTCTTAATTCTATCTATAAACGCTTGCCATCTGTCGTTTAGTGCATCCTAAACAACGGAAGTTTTTAAGACATGCATGTTGAGCAAATAAAGGCTTGGAAGGGGATAAACTTTTTAACAGTCAAAAGGATTTAAATAACGGACTACAGGAAGCGTGGTGACAGACAAAAAAAAGTCTGAATAGATGTTGAGGACAATCATGTTATTCTACAATTGCAGTGGCAAATAAACATTACTCAGAATGTGTTAAAAGTTCAATATCATTATGTATAAATATTGTTAGTTAAAATAAAACAGTTGTCACTATTGTAATGTCAGTGATATATACTACAGCAACATAAAAACTACAAAAAACAACAAGACTTTTTCTTTATAGTAAATAACCATAACCATTTTAATTTAATTAACACTACATAATACTAATTTGCATGAAAGCAAATTTTAAGTTACAATTTTTTTTTATTCTAAATTATTTAGTGTGACCATATATAAAATGAGAGAAATTATAAAATAATTAGTAGCATGGTTTAATTTATAGTTGTTGAGTTTCATGTTTTAACATTATTCAGATGCAAATGCCACTGCAATTGTAGATTAACTTCCTGCTGTCTTAAAAATGAAGCTCCTTTTATATAAACTCTCACTTTGTATGTTTAATGTTTTCTTACAGCACAGAAGATCATCTTTACATCCGGAGACATCTCTAATCTAAGCTGCCATAGGACCATCTCACTGTGTCTACATGCTGTCTGTGAGTTTAGGTCATGACCTTTGACATGCAGCCTTTCCTGCTCTGGGTCACATCATGATGGTTTTCTTTCAGATACCGGGATGCATTTCACTCATGCACGGCTGCTTTTTCTCAGTGGGCCTGCAGGAGGTCTCCAGATCTCAGTAAACCTGGTCTAGCTCTATATGGTGCTCAGTACATGAGATAAGGAATTTGTTGTCTGTTTATGTTATTTAAATGCACGGGGACTTCGGAGAACACTCTCAAGTGAGGATTCGGTTTTGATTCAATCTTTGTACCAGTTTAATGAAACGAACTGTCCAAATGAACCAATTTGCTGAAATGAATCAGACTTCCCAAAGCTACTGGGGACAAGGGTTCAAATCTTGCCTGCATCATTTCCCGATCTCACTCCCATTTCTTCAGTCTTATTCTATAAAATTATAATAAATTAAAATGAAGGAAAAAAAGAAAACCATACAAAGTCGGAGTTGCAGCCAAGTGGTTAGCGCATATGCTTCCTCCACACCTTGAGCCAAGGAGGTCTACAATAGGGTGGGTAAAAATATCGATTTCCTTGGGATCTTCATTTAAATGATCTCGATATAGATTCTAAATCCTAAGATCAGTCTTTTTCTCTATGTGCAACTCTCTACCACAATGAGAGGAAATCACTTGCATTAGCAACCATGTGACTAAAAGTTTATATATTTGGCAACTGGCTTAAATGCTCAGATTTCACTCACCAGTGAATGAATTGTGTAGTATAGTGGTGGAGTATTCAGCATGGAGTCACTGCATGCTGCGAGTAAAAGTTGTTCTGTGTGCGTCCAAAGACGAGATCCACACAACCCATTACTCTTTTAATACACTTTCTGTTCTTTACAGTCAGTTGTTGATTAAAATCATCAAAAATAAACATTTAATTCAAACTACGCATAGCAGGGATGAGATAAAGCCATTTGAGTTTCTCTCATTAACATGAGTTTATTTACAGAGGCTCTGTACAGGAATGCTGGTTTCTTTAATGAGACAGTACCATTTTTAACACGTGTTCAGCAAATCAATGTAAATACTTGTAAATAGTACAAATTATACAATTAAACAATAAACATGTAACAAAATATAATATATGCGATATAATATAATACTTATTGATTGAATACATTGATTTGTTCATTTTTAAAAAGCTAAAATATGATGAAAATTATGAAAAACTAATGAATAATAAATTGTAAAATTTTCGTAATCTACCTAGTTAGAAGGTCCCCTGTATGATTTCTTTAATATGTAAGCAAAATGGACAGTTATAAATATTTCAGTATATTATATAACTGAAATATACCCATACGAATCGATATCGAATCAAAATCTGAATCGAATCGGGAAATCTGTATCAATACCTAGCCCTAGTCCAGGGGTCGGGAACCTATGGCTCGCAAGCCACAAGTAATCAAGTGGCTCGCGGAGTGTCTCGCCATTCACCAACACATGATCGTTTAAAACTTTCTAGAGATAATTTTCCTGCAGAAAGTGTGGGTGAGATTGCAAAGCTTGAAGTCAATGACACGGTTTTGATTTCCTTTCTCCCGAATTTGTCGCACAGCCTACTCCTGGTGAACAAGGTTTGAAATTAACACCTGCCAAATACAGATTTTTCATACGCAGTGGCGGGTAATTTTGCTGATGTACCAGCCACTGTGGAAAGCGACCTGTAAGACTTCTCAGAGTGACATTTGACAAGAAAACAGACACAAAGACATGCGTTGGAAGAAACGTGTGATTATATTTTGAAGAACAGACGAAAGAAAAGCTGCCGCTGAGCGTCTGATTAGATATGCGAGCGCAGTGAGCTCCGCTGCTCACGAGTGCAATGCGAACACTTCTCCAAGACACGCACATGCATAGAGTTCAGTCATCTGAAAACAGTTTGCAAAAATAGTGTTATAAGAATGCTGCAAATTTTCTCAATCCATCACAGGAAGTGTTTTGAGTTTAGTTTGCTTTATTTCCATGGAGCACTTTGCGAATCAGAAGGCCTGTATGAAATTGAACTTGACCATCTATGAATCGGATTACAAAGCTATCTGCAAGACCATGCAATGCCAGAGGTCACACCAGTTGTGAGTAGCCTTAATGTAGTGAACTTAGGGCTGGGCGATAGGACGATATAATCGGATATTGACGAAATCTTACAAATATCCAGATGCCGATTGCAAAACTCATTGACAAATGATGGATATGGGAAGTCGCCTAATATATTAAACAGTAGCCCAGGGTGTAAAACTAGCACCCACCACCCGCCAAATGCGACGAGGCTCAATCCAGTTCGCAAGCTTATCCAAATGCAGGTATTTCATGCGCGGGTAATTTTGCGCATCTACCTGCAACAGGCGGGTGACCTGTAAGACGTCTCTGAGTGACACATGATGTTAGACATACAGACTCGCGCTTGAAGAAACTTTATTATACTTTATTATATAAGAACAGACAAAAGAAAAGTCGTCATTGCTCGTGTCTGATTCGCTGTTTGTTCAGAGGCGTGCAGCGTGAGCCTGGAACACACACATGTAAAGAGTTATCACTCCTTTTTCTCTGTTTCATTCGTCTGAAAACAGTTTGTTATTGTGTACTTTTAATTACATATTGCAAAATGTTACCTATTAATTGTTGCATATATGTTTGTTTTTGTGTTTTTGAGTAGTCTATGGGCATAATAAACATTTTATTTCATTGAAAAACTTTGTTTTTTGAAAATAGTAAATTATTCGTTTTTGCTATGGCTCTTTCAAAAAAAAAATTTTGCTGATTGGCTGATGGCACCACAAGAACGTGCACAGTCCCAAGCCCTACAAAGGCAACAGACAGGGAAAAATTACACTTCTTAAGCACCCTCAAAAAATATCGGTAACTGACAAAACTTTTACTACAATATAATTCAGTATTTGTGATTGAAATGTTGTTTCAAACACTTTTATTTAGTCGGAATACAGTTACTTTTGAATGGCAGTCAATGGAGAAAGATCCTTTTTAGCAAGTTAATGCTGTAGTTTATAGGGCTGGGTATTGATAAAGATTTCCCGATTCGATTAGATTCCGCTTTTTTTTTTTTTTTTTTAAGCTCTCGATTTCAGTTATAATGTCCCTTTTGCTTCCATATGAAAGAAATGATCTCCCAGCTAATGCTGTTAATTATACAACAGACCTTCTAACTTGGTACATTATGAAAATATATATTTTGCTAATTATATTTTATTAGTTTTTCATAATTTTGGTCACATTTTGGCTTTTTATAAATGAACAAATACATGTATTCAATCAATAAATAAGATTATATTTCATATACTACTTTTTGTTACATGTTTATTGTTTAATTGCATATTTTTTAATATTTACAAGTATTTACATTGATTTATTGAACGCTTGCTAAAACCGGTACTCTCTCTTTAATAATTCTGGCATTTCTGTAAAGTTTAATGAGACAGGACTCAGATGGCTTGTTGTTATCTGTGCCATGTGCGATTAGAATTAAATATTTATTTTTTGTTGTTTTTGATCAACAACTGACCGTAAAGAACAGAAAGGGTATTAAAAGAGACATTATTCAATGACAAATGGGTTGCGTGGAACTAAGCATGTGATGGTATAAAATTTTCACGTGATGATAATTGCTGAAGCTTTTATCACGGTAAACAGTATTTAAAAACTTTATTGTTGTTCTCTGAATAACAAGTTTTATTACTTTTTCAATACCAAACTGGCCTTTAAGATAACAGATAACAAAGACTTTGAAAAGAACCCTGAACATAAAAAAATAAAATAAAAAAACCACCATCAACACCATAGATACTGTACATAGCCAAATATAACATAAAAATATAACATACAACATAAGATGATGTCTTAATATTTAAATGGTCATTATGCCACGGGGGCACTGATCATTACCAATCAGTACAGACCTAGTCTTGTTGAGGCTAATGTTAAAGTAAGGCTAGACTAATTTTATTGAGCCAGCCACTATGCTACAACAATAGTATGCATGATTTTTCTGGATAGCAAGCCAGTTGCTAATATATAGCTATGCTCTAGCTGCAAATGTAATAACCGCAGGTTCACTCACACTGTATGGCAACGTACGATTGCGTGGCGTTCCAACTTGAAATTAATATTGAAATCATCATTGTGCCACATTACCATTATTAATTACAGGACTTTGTATTATCTGATTCCAACTGTATTTTAGTTGTTACTAAAAGACGCAAACATTACTGTGTAGCTAGCTGAGTTTTAGCAAACTACTCCTCGGCCACTTGAAAGCAAGCAACATGTTATCTGCAAATGGCAAGTACAGTTCACTTTCTTGTCGTGTTAGTTGTCACTTAGATAGTTTTCTCTTAGAGTGTTGTCTCTCAGTTTTCAAAAACAGTTTGTAAAAAGAGCAGAACTGTCCCAACTTACCTTTATCTCATTGAATTGCACTGTGTATGAGCTAACTTGTTGGAGGTGTTCCCATGTTTCACTGCTTCATAAGGGAAACCATCTCAAATCAACAGTCCCTCTGCATTTTTATGGAACCCAGAATACTTCAACACTTTTGACTCAACCATATTAGAATGCGTATAAAGGGTCGGCTGCATTCCTTCTTCAGCCACGTTTCTCATCCACACTGGTTTGTTTACATCAGATTGTGCATGTGTCATTTGTGCTGCGTACATGCAGTGTGGTGAATCTTGATTCGTTGATGGGATAAAAACTACTGTGCGACCAGAAAAATCTAAACAATTTGGTCAAAAGTTTAAGTAGGATTGTTTGGGTGTTTTGAAGTCAAGTCATTTTTATTTGCATAGCGCTTTTCACAACACACATCGTTTCAGAGCAGCTTTACAGAAAATCATGCTTCAGCAGAAAATTAAAACTGTAATATCTATAAAGTCTTAGAGTCATTGTTGTGCAATTGTAAATTGTTTATAAAAATAAATAATTATATATTTGTATTTAGTCACTGGGGGAGCAAGCTGAAGGCGACTGTGGCAAGGAACACAACTCCATAAGATGTTGGTTAATGGAGAAAAATAACCTTGGGGAAAACCAGGCTCACTGTGGGGGCCAGTTCCCCTCTGGCTAAACAGCATGAATATAATGCCAATATTAGTTATTTATGTGCAGTGCAATTCATGGTTTAAAATTTGTAAACTAATTGTTAAGGGCCACTGTTTAAACAAAGATTTTGTAAGATTAATGACTAATGTCTTTGAAATCCATCCTGGATTAACTGCAGAAAAGTGCCCACGATAACAATATTGTGCATGTTAATTACCGTGATATACCGTATAACCGAATACCATCACATGCTTAGTGGATCTTGTCTTTGGACACACATTACACGGAACAACTTTTACTCTCAACAGGAAGTGAAAGGATCTTGCTGCTGAATACTCCACCACTATACTACACAATTACTGGTGAGTGAAATCTAAACATTTACCAGCCAGTTGCCAAATATATAAATTTTAGTTGCATAGCACTAAATTTGCTAACGCGAGTGATTTCCTCTCATTGTAGTAAAGGGTTGAGGCAGAACTTTGGCTGTGTATAGAGTAAAAGATCGATCTTGGGACTTAAGTATCGATATCATTCAAATGAAGATTGCGATGCTCGTTTTGTATCTTTGACCACTGTTTTAACCAGTATGCTATATATTTAGATCATAAATATTTTAGTGAATCACCTTAGGTGTTTGAACGCTTCTTTCACTTTCTATCCTAACTCTTCCTCCTATGTAACACCTGCCCTTAGCTGAACTGTAATTGGGCTGTAGGTCACCATATCTGGTTCCATTTAAGCTGTTGATTCATTCAGCCATGCAATATCATATGCATGTCAAATATTAAACTAATAGCACAGTCATTGTATACGGCATATAATGAACAAGCCCTGCATTGCTGTAAAGCTCCCGTAACAGAAGGTCCACAATTGCACTGCCTTTTTCTGGCTTGCCCTTTGAACGCATTTTTGTGCCAACGGACAGCTGATGCATTTTTGATGATAAGGTGTATATCACACAGTTGCATTGTGAAGCTCGAGGTTTTCTGCCTCCGCCTTTCATCTGGGATCAGAGGGCCTGTCTCTGGTATCTCTGCCCAGCCCAGGCTGAGAAGAGGGGGTGGTCCAAGATTATCAGGTTCTACACATGAACAGCTGGTCGTGTGGACCACTTAAACTCTGAACATGAGAGTGGTGGGATATCGCCACCCTCTCAATTAGCCTCCTTTCATTTCCTCCATCACCATTATGATTGGTCAGTGGAAAGAACATAATGCAGAAATGGGTAGGTATTACATAAAACAATACAAAAGGAATTGAACAAATGGAAAAGTGCTCAAAGACTTCCCATGGATGGCCATCATATATATATATATATATATATATATATATATATATATATATATATAATTTTTTTTTTAATTTCCTAAATATCTTTTAAAGGGGTCATGTCATGAGAAATCAAATTTTCCTTGATATTTTAAAATACAAGCACAATGTGTACTATGTAAACATTCTATAACTAAGTATTTAAACTTAAAGTCCAAATAAAAAAAAAAAAAATGTTTTATTTATTTTTTTATTGAAACTAAGCGGCAAAAGCAACTCTTTTTTAACCTTTAGCATCTTTGTGACGTCAAACAGATAAACACATCATCACATGACCATCCAAGTTTTCATGTGAATGATCCCTATTAGGTGATCAGAAACTAGCCCCACCTGGTCACGGGTTTGAGTGCGTGGGGATTTCTCCTAAAGTCCACTGTCATCTCCACTGTTTTGAGTTTGTTCAGCTCAAGGTTGTTGTGACCGCACCAGACAGCCAGCTGTTCAACCTCCCGTCTGTATGCAGACTCGTCACCGTCATGGATGAGGCCGATGACTGGTGTCATCTGCAAACTTCAGGAGCTTGACAGTGGGGTCCTTTGCAGTGCAGTCATGCATGTACAGTGAGAAGAGCAGTGGAGAGAGAACACATCCCTGAGGAGCACCAGTGCTAACAGTGAGGGTCCCAGATGTGAGTTTACCCAGTCTCACTAGCTGCTGCCTATCTGTCAGAAAGCTGGTGAACCATCAACAGATTGGGGTGGGCAGGGAGAGCTGGATCAGTTTGGTTGATAGAAGATCAGGCATGATGGTATTGAAGGCTGAACTGAAGTCCACAAATAGGATCCTTGCATAAGTCCCAGGTCTGTCGAGGTGTTGCAGGAAATAACACAGTCCCATATTGACAGCATCATCCACAGACCTGTTTGCTCAGTAAGCAAACTGAAGGGGGTTCAGCAGGGGTCCAGTGATGTCCTTCAGGTAGGCCAAAACCAGTCTCTCAAACAACTTCATGACCACAGACGTGAGAGCGACAGGTGTGATGGTGGAGCGTTTGACACAGCAGGGAACTTCACACTGCTCCAGTGATCTATTGAAGATCTGTGTGAAGATGGGGGCCAGTTGGTCAAAGCAGACTTCGGACAGGCAGGTGAAACACCGTCTGTGCCTGAAGCTTTCCTAGACTTTTGTTTCCGAAAGACCTGATACACATCCTCCTCACAGATCATAAGTGCAGACTGAGTAGCAGGAAGGGGGTTCCAGTAGGTGTAGGTGTGTGTGTGTGAAGTGAAGATCAGAGTGGGGAAGGGGTGTGAGACTGGGCTTTTCAAACCTGCAGTAAAACACATTCAGTTCATCAGCCATTAGTTGACTCTCTACAGAGCGAGGGGGAGGTGTCTTGTACTTGGTGATGTTTTTCAGGCCTTTCTACACAGATGCAGGATCGTTCGCTGAAAACTGTTTTTTTCAGCTTTTCAGAGTAGCTCCTTTTAGCCACTCTGATTTCTTTAGCCAGTGTGTTTCTGGCCTGGTTATACAATATTTTAATCCCACTCCTGTAAGCATCTTTTTTGACAGGACGAAACTGTCTGAGTTTTCCTGTAAACCATGGTTTATTGTTATTGAATGATAAAAATGTTCTAGTAGGGATGCACATATCCTCACAGAAACTGATATTCAATGTTACAGTATCTGTGAGCTCGCCCAGGACTGTGGCTGCAGCTTCAAAAACACTCCAATCAGTGCAGTCAAAGCAGGCTTGTAGTTCCAGCTCTGCTTCATTAGTCCATCTCTTTACAGTCCTTACTACAGGCTTAGCTGATTTAAGTTTGTGCTTGTAGATCAGGAGAAGTTGAACCAGACAGTGATCAGACAGTCTTAAAGCATGGGACAGAGTGATATGCATCCTTTACAGTGGTATAGCAGTTGCGCAGTATATTTCTGTCTGTGGTGGGGCATGTGATGTGTTGTTTGTATTTTGGCAGTTCACAGGTGAGGTTAGCTTTGTTAAAATCTCCCAGAATAATAATAATAAGTGAGTCTGGGTGTTGTTGCTCCATGTCTGTGGTGTGATCAGCCAGCTGTTGCAACGCTGCATTCATAAATGCATAGAGAATGATGATGTAGTTTATTTTTCCCTCCTTTAACATGTTTTAAAAAGCCACAAACAATTGAAAACTTAATTTTTGAGGTGACAATTGTGTGACTTGTAGCAGGCTGTGACATTCGATATACAATTTTTTTCTTCTGTTATGGGTCATTTTTCACCATTTTTAATAAAATAAAATAAAAAATAGGCATTGTTAAATTGCTGTAAACAAGCATTGCAATTTCCAGAAGGGTTACAACAGCAGAAGATCACGTCGGGCACTTTATTTGGACCATAAGGCATACGGTAGGTTTTGGTGGGAAACAATCAAAATTTAAGTCATTTTTTCATTGAAAATCTTGATATCCGTTGCATGTTCATGAGAGAAGCTCATTTACAGTGACACGCTTGCTCATGCGAGAACTTTCTTTGTTTTTAGCACTAAATGACAACACGCTTGCCACTGAGAACAAGCTTTTTGAATACCTTTGTACTGAAAAGACAGAGGGGGATCTTCATATAAAACATCTCCTTTAGTGTTCCGCATAAGAAAGAAAGTCATACGGGTTTGGAATGACATAAGGGTAAGTAAGTTATGACAGTAAACATAGACAGTCTGACTTCTAGTTGTATTGTAGAAACCTTTATCTTTTGTTGAAGTTAACCCACCTCTTATTATATTTAAGATTTGAGTCTGGGATCTTTGGCTGTTTGTTTAATATTGTGTTATATACATGCTGCATACAACCAGGTCAGTTGGCAATCACTGCCATTAAAGTCTATGGAATCTACTAATACTGAGGCATTCAAAAAGCATTGTTTTTTTCCTCCAAGAGACCTTAAGTAAAAGGCAGCTGACAGAAAGCCTTTCTCTCCAAAACAAAGCTTGACTTTGACCATTCGTCAGTCAGGTTGTCCGGTTATTAGGAGGTTAATATTCAAACTCTGGTGGGAAAAATAAGGCAAAACAAGGTTACTTGCTGTCGTATCTATAAAATGTGATCAAAAGAGTTGTGTACATTAACCCTCAGCCTGAGAGAGTGAGCTCAGAGTGAAACAGGGGAATCAAAGTTGCAGGTTCAGCTGAAGCGATTGCGACTGTCTGAAGCCATGTGAGGAGTTGTGATGCCTCAAAAGCCTCAGGTCTTTCAATCATTCACTACAGGAATTTCTTTCTCACAGCTGCCGTTTGGTTGTCAGAGCTTGCTGTTCTGTGTGTTTCTCACCTGGCCAGGGAATTTTTGGCTGAGCAAACACGGGTCAAGCTTTTCTCGCTTTGAGCTGTGGAAGCCCTTTGCACTGTAATTGCCTGTCTTTGAGTTACTCCCTCTCACATGCTTCAGTGCCCTTACATGAGGACCAAAAATCAAGAGAATGGAAAGCTTTCAGAAATTCACTGTCTTATTACATAAACTACCAGTCAAAACCAGTCTTGCATAACCAGGCATTTGACTACTTATTCTAGCTAAGAAATGCTTACTTAGACTAGAAGAGACTGTCTGACTGTCATGTAAAGCGACCAACTTAAAGTTTGTTTTGTTGTTACATGCCGTTTAGGGGCAGGCTGAGCTAAAATAGATGTTTTTTTTTTGTTTTTTTTTAACTGATCAGTTAGATTGGATAGTATCTGGAAAAGCAGCCAATATTTGACCAGCATACATGGGAACTCCTTCAATACTGTTTAAAAAGAATCTCAGGATGCACCTCATGAAGTTGGTTGAGAGAATGAACAGTGTGCAGAGCTGTAATTTAGACAAATGGTGGCTACTTCAAAGAAGCTAAAATATCAAATCAAACTGATAAAGATAAGAATTTTCCATTAGTGTTATTTCATCGATTTGATTAAGTTTAGTTTCTTAAAGGTAGACGAGTATTAAAAAATAATGAGTACCTGTTGGTGTGTCCAAACTTTACAACTGGTAATGTAGGTGTGGATTAATTGTGTGCAACTTCATTTTCTAAGAATCGCCTTTGGAAACATTCTTGAGGCTGTCAGCTGATGGAACTATAACTCACAATTTTGCAGTTGTTTTCTTTCAGGGTATGTTTAAACATCAGGGGGAAAAACTCATATGGCTGATTTGCATAAGCCAGTTTCATTGGATTACGGTAGATCGAAGTTCCACCTGCCTCTCACATTGAAAATGAACTATGTCTTATCGAGTAACTTTTTCCAAGCAGCTTCCTGTCCTATACTTCCCTCCTCACTGACGGCCACCCCATCCCACTTCTGCTGTTTTCTGTTTGTACATGAGTCTCCTAACTTCACCCCTTAAAGGAATAGTTCACCCAAAAATGAAAATGTACCTATAATTTACTCACCCTCAGGCCATTCAAGATGTATCTGAGTTTCTTTCTTCATCAAAACAGAATTTAAGACTTTTAGGATTTCATTTCAGGCCTCCTCCTCTAAACAATGCAAGTGAATGTACTCCATTTTTTGACAGTCCAAAATGCATATTTAGGGTGCATCTAAATAATCCACATGACTCCAGTCAACAAATAATGTTCTTCTGAATGCAAACAATTGATTATTTTGAGAAACAAAACAATACTTATTCTTTTCAACTACAAATGTTCGCTTCCGTACATCTCTGTGACGCGTGCTCATGAGAGGGATGATGTAAGCTCGTTGGGAAGGTCACGCATCATGTAGAGGAGGAGTCAGGAAGCACGTCATTGTTTACAGCAAGAGTGCTGTATGTCCAGCTATCAGCATGGCTGCGATTCAGCCGAAGGTAATCACAGCCATGCTGATAGTTGTACAATACAGAACCATTGCGAGTGTGATATTTATTTTATACAACAGTTCAACGAACAACTAAAAAAATAAGTCGAGAAAAACTAAGAACCATACCAAGAAAGGCTCTTGTGTGTAGAACTACTTTCTTTCGCCACAGGATCTGCCATTGCTAGTTTGAAAGATGTGCCCAAGCCTCCGTTACTAATTCGAAAACCACACTTTAGTTACGACAGCTTGGGCTGTTTCTAACAAGTTATTGGAGAAACAAGGACATGTGTGAATGAGTGAGAGAGAGAAAGAGGGTGACTGAGCATGTGATTACCTGCGCCTGTTACAGTTATGAACAGAAATGCTGTGTCTGTTAGTTTAACTCTATTCCTCAGCTGTTGTGTGATAGTAATCCGCTCAGATCGTGGAGTAATGCTGCCATACGTGCTATCAGAATTATCCTAAGAGTATTTCACTCACGTTCAAGTATTTTGTTGTCGGAGAGAAGGTGGAGGGCACCAGTTACATTCTTGTTTATTTCTTGGGGAACTCTTATTTTGATACTGACACAAAAGGTTCTCTCCTCCACTATGTTGAAAGTTTATGTCTTCTCCCAACTGGGAAACTTGTATCTGGTAGGCACCCTAAAGCATGTTTGATTACTGCCTCTGTCGTGACTCTTAGCTGTGATTGGCAGTAATGCTGAAGCTGTTAGTTTAACTCTTTCTCAGCTATTGTGTAGTAGTAATCCAAACGATCATGGAGTGAGAGACAATTCTGGATGACTTCAAAGAAACTCGCACACTGACTGACACAGTCACCTGCTGGCTCAAATCTTTAATGTTACAGGGACGAATAAAAGATCTAGCTGCTCTTACACATCTACACTGCTCTTACATGTTTAAAATTCCTCGAACACAAGTGGAGTGATACAAACAGTAAAGCGTCCCAGTGTTGATGGTCTGAGCTATCATGACTCTTGTAATGCCTCTCGTCCAATCATATTAGAGAACCGGAACTATCATTGCGATAATGTGAATATTGTTGGCTTCTGTATGATAAATTGTGATGTTTTTGTGATGATTTTTAAGTTACTTTATCACTGAATAAAAGCGTCTGCCTAGTGATGAAATTAAAATATAAATGTACCTTTTCAAAGCCAAAAATTCGTGGGGATTTATGTTCATCTAATGAAAAGACAAATTATGTAATTAAGTTCTTTACTGTACAGGTCCAGTTAATCAAGTCAGTAAAATCATAAAATAAATGCAGTCTGCTGAGTGACTCCAGTCAGGCTTCCTGAGCAACCAATTGGCCCGGTTGCTAGGGTGCGTAGAGTCACGTTGGGTTAACCTCCTCGTGGTCGCTATAATGTGGTTCTCACTCTCTGTGGGCTGCGTGGTGAGTTGTGTGTGGATGCCGCGGAGAATAGCGTGAAGTCTCTACACGTGCTATGTCTCCGTGGTAACGCGCTCAACAAGCAACATGATAAGATGCGTGGATTGATGGTTTCAGACGTGGAGGCAGCTGAGATTCGTCCTCCGCCACTCGGATTGAAGCGAGTCACTACGCCACCACGAGGACCTAGAGCGCATTGGGAATTGGGCATGCCAAATTGGGGAGAAAAGGGGAGAAAATCCAAATAAATAAATAAAATAAATAAATGCAGTCATGTGATAGCTAGGTTATTGAAAATGTTAGTTTAATATAAATATAAACTAGATAAGATAATAGACTAGATTAGATAATACATCAGGACATTTGTATAAGGCCGGCATGGGTCCCGGGTTGTTTTTTAGTCCCAGTCCATCCCTGCTTTGATGTTAACCAGCTCCTCAGGAGTGATGAATGCTGTGCTTTGCTGACTCACAGCTCCCCTTCAGAATGCTGTCAGTCAGAACTACTGTGCCAGCCTGACGGTCATTACCCTGTGATCGATTCGGCCTGACCACAGAGCCTCTGAAGCATTACCGTAAGAGTCCTTGTAGCCCTTCCAGGTGTAATGTGGAATTACAAAGCTCAGAAAGGTTAGGAGGCCAGCTTTCAGTTTACACTTGCCTGAGTAAACCATCCAAAATACCAAATGAAATCACTGGCTTATTTAAAATAGTCTGAATGCCTTGGAGTATTGTTTTGCTGGGAATGTGTTCCATTGTTAACGTTCCTATGTGGCACATAAAGGAAAGTGTGAATGAGTCACTCTATCAAAGCATTAACCATACACATTAAGCGTATAATTCTTTTCAGCAGTCTAAAGTTACTCCGTAGCCTAATCTTTTTTCACAGTGAATGAACATCCGCAGAGGTCATACTTCTATTTATATTTATGGTGTTGCTGATAGTCAGTACATAGGCAGAGTTTATCAGCAGTTTTAAAGTTGGTTTAGAATTTATTTATTACAATGTTTATCAGTGGCACATATTGCAAAGATGAAAAGATATGCCCTTATGATACATAAAAGTAACACAACGCTGCTCTGGTATTGACAGTTTTTACTTTTGAAATGCTGTCTTGCAGTAATATGCTCATGACTACTGTGCCTGTACTGTTGTCAGTTCTACCTATTTAACAAGTCAGCAGGTAAATACACCCAAATATTTGACTCCAGTAAGACGTTTGGTGGAAACGATCTATCAGTGTTTAAATCAGTTTGCAAAGAATAAACAAAATTCTGGCCAATACCTCTGTAACTATGCCTATTACAGTGTGAAATATAATAGTAGATAAGAAGAGTTAACTTTATTAATGATTTAAGCATGATCTCATATTCCAGAGGGTATTTTAGACTATTTAGTCTAAGTTTTGAATTTACCAAGGAAAAATGACTGAAAAAGATAGACGAGGAAGCAGCAGGACGGTTGCATTTTTGTCTGTAATTCTTTTTTTAAATGTTCCGTGGTCGAACATCTATTAATCATTGTCAGTCATTTGTCAGATTTTTGGTCTGTTTTTTATGGTCAAACTGTGAAGCAGAAAGTTAGGACATTTTTGTTTTATGAGGCAAAATGTAACAAAATGTTCAAGACTACCAAATGGAAAAATCAGAATCAGAATCAGCTTTATTGCCAGGTATGCTTGCACATACATGGAATTTGTCTTGGTGACAGGAGCTTCCAGTGCACAGCAATACAATACAGCAACAAGACAGAGATAATAATAAAATATAATTAAAAAAAGAAATAAAAATAGAATAAAACAAAAGTTGAATTGAAAATAAAGTATATACAAAATACACAATAATATATATATATATATATATATATATATATATATATATATATATATATATATATATATATATATATATATATATAAAACACACACACACACATATACATACACACATACACATGTAGTGCAAATACAAATCTGTTATATACAGTGCAAGGGAATGTAATGGCAGAAGAGGTAGGATATGTTGGATACATATAAAAAGACTAAACTGTGTATTGCACATAGTTATTGCTCAATGGGGCAGTTTTAACTGTTCATGAGAGGGATAGCCTGAGAGGGAAAAAAACTGTTCCTGTGCCTGACGGTTCTGGTGCTCAGAGCTCTGAAGCGTCGGCCAGAAGGCAACAGTAGAAAAAAAAAAAATAACTTTAATTGGTTAACGGGTAGTTATCTTAAAGGTATAGTTCACCCCAAAATGAAAATTCTCATAATTTTCTCAACTTTATGCCATCCTGGATATGTATGAATTTCTTTCTTCAGTAGAACACAAATTATTTATTTTTTTGAAGTATTTCTCAGTTCTTTTGGTCCATACAATGCAAGTGAATGGGTGCCAAAATTTTGATTACTTTTATGCTGACCTATGTGATTTTTGGAGAAAGTCATACACATCTGGGATGACTTGAGGGTGAGTAAATGATGAGACAATTTTCATTTTTGTGTGAACTATTCCTTTAACATATACAATAAAAAATTATAGTATATTTAACAAGACAATACATATAATTTTTTAGATGTAAAAAGTATGATTTTATCGTATAAATAATGGTAAAAATGTATATTATGTTTAACAAGTGAATACATGTACTTTTTATGGTAAACTAAAATTAAGGTGAAAAACAATAATCAGATGTTCCCAGAAGTCTAAGTTTAATATTAGTTATGTACACTGGGGTGCACTGTGTTATATTTTATGTATTTTAATGTTTATTGAATTATTTTAGTGTCATTACCCTGATGGTGTTTCATGTCTCGACATGTGTATTAATTGTTGCTCCTGAGAAGGGCCTCTCTTGATGGCCTTTTGTATCTACTACAGTAATTAACATGAATTTTAAAGTAAAAAAGCAGACTTTTATAGTTCCAGAAGGTTAGTTATCATGTTTATATAATTTAATCATATAAATGTAAGTCCTGAAACATGGTGACTGTATTTTTTATGGTAACTTTCTTCCAACCACTGCCAGTATTTTACAGTAAATGTACCTTTTTTTGTTTTTGTTTTTTTTGTTTTACAGTGTAGCCGAACACTCCACCTGTTTGTCTTGGTCAGACAAACAGAACGTTTTCAGAAATTCATATTGTTCCTTTCCATCCACAATTTGCCTGTATTGAGAGCAAAATTCAGTAGCATTCTATTAAACATTAATACAGTGTGATGTTCACTTAAGTTACAGCCAACCACAACTCTGTTGTCTTGTTAACATGACAATATTGCGACACCCAGAGCCTTAAAATATATTTCCATTAAGATATTTTTTGTTTCGTTATTTCAGATTTCACTCGTTTTCCCACAGACTTGATCGACCTGTGCTAGAGATATCTGAGCCACTCACCCACATCTGTGAACACTTATCATTAACTAACCTTTGTAAAAGTCTTTGAAGATATTTTTATTATGTGAAAGTCGAGGTTGAAGTGTAAATGACTGACTGAGCTGCTGTGTAAATGTCATAGATTGACAAGTCATGAGTTTGAGCATGTGCTGAGAACTCGATTGGCTCTGACTTTAGCAGGCTTCAGGTTGTTTTAATGAGTTTTGTGAGTTTATTTAGAATGTATTGACACTTTTCCTGCAACATATGAAATGTGTAGACAAAATGTTTATATTGTACAGTATTATTGTATGTTTATGTATATATACAGTTATGTGAAAAAGTATTTGCCCCCCATCCTGATTTCTTCAGTTTTTTGTATATCTCATACTAAATAGTTTCAAAAATTCTAACAAAATCTAACATAAAACACAGGCAATCTGAGTAAATATAAAATACAGTTTTGAAATGATAATGTTATTTATTGAAGCAAAAGAGCTATCCAATACCAACTGGGCCTGTGTGGAAAAAGTATCTGCCCCCTTAGTTACTAAATCCCAAAATGGGTTTCAACTGGGCTAGACACACCCAGGCCTGATTACTGCCAGCCCTGTTCAATCAAATCAACACCTAAATAGAACTTTTTTCAGCAGCATGAAGTTGGCTAAAAAGTCTCATCCATTAGCACACTATGCCATGGTCGAAAGAAATTCCAGAAATGATGATTAATCAAAAGGTGATTAAAATACATCAGTCTGGGAAGGGTTACAAAGCAATTTCAGAGGCTCAGGGACTCCAAAGAACCACAGTGATAGCCATTATCTCCAAATGGAGAAGACTTGGCACAGTAGTGAACCTTCCCAGAAGTGGCCGACCTTCCAAAATTCCTCCAAGAGCACAGCGCCGACTCATCCAGGGAGTCACAAAAAGCCAAGGACAACATCCAAGGAACTGCAGGCCTCTCTCGCATCAGTGAGGTCACTGTTTATGACTCCTCTATCAGAAAGACACTGGCCAAAAATGCCATCCGTGGAAGAGTGGCAAGGAGAAAACCACTGCTAACCCAGAGTTGAGGCTCATCTGAATTTTGCCAAAACACACCTTAATGATCCTCAAAGCTTTTGGGAGAATGTTCTGTGGACTGATGAGTTGAAAGTGGAACTGTTTGGAAGACAGGTGTCCCATTACATCTGGTGTAAATCATACACAGAATTCCACAAAAAGAACATCATACCTACGGTCAAGCATGGTGGTAGATAGTGTGATGGTGTGGGGATGCTTTGCTGCTTCAGGGCCAGGGCGACTTGCAATAATTGAGGGAAACATGAATATCTGTTCTCTACCAGAACATCCTAAAGGAGAACGTCCAGCCATCAGTCAGTGAGTTGAAGCTAAAGTGGAACTGGACAAGACAATGATCCAAAGTATAGGAGTAAGTCCACCTCTGAATGGCTCAAAAGAAGCAAAATTAATGTTTTGGAGTGGCCTAGTCAAAGTCCTGACTTGAACCCTATTGAGATGCTGTTGCAGGACCTTAAATGGGCAGTTCATGCTCGATGACCCTCCAATGTGGCTGAACTATAACAGTTCTGCAAAGAAGAGTGGGCCAAAATTCCATCACAGCATTGTGAAAGACTGATCTCCAGTTATCGGAAGCATTTGGTAGCAGTTGTTGCTGCTAAAGGTGGCACAACCAGCTAAGTTTAACGGGGCAGTTAGTTTTTCACATGGGTGATATACAGTGATGGGCAGTAGCGAAGCTATTAGCTTAACCTCTCTCTCTGTAAGCGAGTGATGTGTTAAAACTATCGCTCCTGTTTATAATCGACAAAGCTGTCAACACTGCAAGCGCGCAACGTTGGAGTGATCTAGTATTGCCGGCTTTCATATCGTGGTGCTCCATCATAAAAATACAGCACAAAGAAAGGCAGAAATAGTGGAATAAATAAATGCCTTGTGTGCAACCAGAACTGCTCAGCTGCAGTGGGAACAGTTAAACAGCTATTAGGCTACATCTCTCATCTCTTTAGAGCAGTTTTAATAAATATGAATGTACATAAACAATAATAATATAGTAATATTAATACTATAATATTAATAATATAGGCTACATAATAAGAACATGTTATCAATCTATCTTTAATATGCTATATATGTTATATAAGCAATGTTCTTTAAATATTTATTTGTAAAAAAAAATGTCATTAATTTTATTAACTAGCATTTTTTAACTTGTACTCTTAAAGTGATATTTCACTCAAAAATGAAAATTCTGTCATCACTTACTCACCTTCGTGTTGTTGCAAACCTGTTTGACTTTCTTTCATGGAACTTAAAAGGAGATGTTAGGGAGAATGCTAGATTCAGTCACTATTCACTTTTATTGCATGGAAAGTAAGATGCAGTGACAGTGAATGGTATACTGAGACATACTGCCTAACACAGTGGTTCCCAACCCTGTTCCTGGAGGCCCCCCAACACTTTTTGGATCTCTCCCTAATCAAACACACCTGACTGAACTCATCCACTCATTTTTGGAGACTCCAAGACCTGAATTGGGTGTGTCAGAAAAGGGAGATATACAAAATGTGCAGTGTTGGGGGGTCTCCAGGAAGAGGGTTGGGAACCACTGGCCTAACATCTCCTTTGGTGTTCTATGGAAGAGGCAAATTCATGCAGACTTGAGGGTGAATAATGACAGAAATGTCATTTTTGGGTGAACTGCCCTCTAACTACCTGTTAAAGTATTTGTTAAAGTTATCTGCCAAGAACAAGAACATAATGTAAGTTAACACATGACTGCATCACGTCTTGCTGGGAAACAAGTGACTAAAGAGAAGGACCGTAATGTAGGCTGTATACTTAAAAAAATATTAATGATCTGAATAACAATGGAGATAAGCAGTGAGAAAAGTAGCCCTTGTGTGATTATTTAGGTGAGATTGTATTCCCCCCAAAGCACGTTAATCCTTCAGGACACCTTCAGAGGCCTTTTGTCGGCACAAGGGGGGCCTACATGATATTAGGCAGGTGGTTTTAATGTTGTGGCTGATCAAGTACACATGTGTATATATATATATATATATATATAAATATATATGTAGACAGATAGATACTGTATATAAAGTACTGTGCAGAAGTTTCAGGCAGTTGTAAATTTATATTGAGGATGTTTTCAAAAATAATGCTTATATAATGTGTATATATATATATATATATATATATATATATATATATATATATATATATATATATATATATATATATACACACTACCGTTCAAAAGTTTGGGGTCACTTGCCTGAAATGTTTCTCATGATCTTAAAAACATTTTGAGTTTTGTAGACAAAAATATAATTGTGCCAACATATTAATTTAATTACAAAACTAAAATTTTATTTAAAAAATGTTTTTTTGAAATGGATGACTTGGACCGAATAATTAAGAAAAGCAGCGACTAAGTGCCCAGCATATAGATGGGAACTCCTTCAATACTGTTTAAAAAGCATCCCAGGGTGATACCTCAAGAAGTTGGTTGAGAAAATGCCAAGAGTACATTTCTGCAAAATATAGGCAAAGTGTGGCCACTTTGAAGATGCTAAAATATAACATAATTTTTATTTATTTTGGATTTTGGATCAACATAATTCCCATAGTTCCATTTCTATTATTCCATAGTTGTGATGACTTTACTATTATTCTAAAATGTGAAAAAAATAAAAATAAATAAATGAGTAAAATAAAATAAAAAAAAATAAAGAATGAGTAAAGGACCCTAAACTTCTGAACGGTATATATATATATATACATGATACATTATGCATATATATATATATATATATATATATAGAATATACATTAACATTTTGAATGAGGAGAGCTGCATGTACATCAAATGAAACAAAAAGGATCATAGATGTCACAGAACATGAAAACACATTTTTATACACTGGTAAGAAAATACATTAATATTGATATGAGCACTGTGTTGACTTATGTTGATAAATTATGTAAATTTCCTACATTGTAAATTTTGTCTTGAAAAACGTATGTAAACTACATTTTGTGCATTATGTGCATTTTTGGGTAGTGCTTGCCCATATTGAACTCGTCGCCACAATGCTAGGGTGTTGAGGGCGATTGCTAGGGCATTTCTATGCGGTTGCTAAGGTGGTCCCTAGATGAGGCTCTGTTCTCTTCCTCAGTAAGTCTTAGAGATTTTTCCTCCCATGTTATCATCTGCCAGGTGAAAAACATTAATTCTGGTCACTTCAAAAATTAATTGTACACCTCTACTAAGCAAGCCACACAATTTGAGGTACCAATCATGTCCATAGCTCAGTATGGGAGAAGATATACACCAAAGTTTACTTCTAAGTTTTACGGGTTTGTTCAGATCCCTAACCCTAAGAATGAACAATAGTAAAAGTGATGCCTGGCTTTGTTGCCAAGAATTTAAATAAGTATAGTTTTCTCTGAATGGGATCAGTTTAAATTCCATGAGACACAGTTTGCCCATACACCTATTCTACACAGGCCTTGACTTAAAGCGGAACTGCTAATTTCTGATAACATTAATCTTTAGTTTGGCATCATTGATTATTTGCTTGACAAATGATCATTTAGTGCCGCTAATTTGTCAATGCTGCATTGTTCTGCTCAGATAGCAGCCTCTGGCTAGTTGTCAACCTAACGAGGAAAACCTGATTATACACAAAGCTCAAAATGCACCTCTGATGGTTTGTTTTCTGACCTGTCAATTTGAGGGTAACCTTACACTCTGTGCCGCTGACCACACTTTTTTTTTTCTCCAAAGGCAGACCTCTGTCACCTGACTGTGTTGCAATATGTGTTGCATTTATATGACTGTTTTCTTTTCAGCTGCCCTTAGCTCAGGCCTGATAGGAACTAGTCTTTCATCCTCCCACAGAGCGATAGAGCGGCAATGGCCTTTGTTCTCCGAGGTCCTTCCCAGTCCGAAGCACAAGTGACTTGGCAAAAAGTCTCCACCCACAGATCCTTTAATACTCAAGTGACCAAAGAGACTTTGACTTATTTACTTGTAATTATCCAGTGGAAAGTGAACAATATCAGTGTACAAGTAGAATTCTGAACTCTTGAAAAATAGATAAGAATAGACAAAATAACTTGCCATATTGTGTCTAAAATGAAGTTACACAATAAAGCATAACAGTTGGGTTCCAGATGTAAAAATCCCATTCTTTGTTTTCGATAGTGGAATTGATAATTATTGAGAACTTATAAACCTTTAAAGACAGACCTACCGTGAGATCCCAGGTTTTTAATTGATGGTATATGCTTCTGTTGAAGCCATCAGTTCATACCATTTCATTTTATTTATTTTTTTATAAAATAAAAAAAAACACCAATCAGATAAATATTGCAAAAAAGTCCAGCAGCGACTGCCCACTACCATGATGCATGGCGAATGACGCATTTAAGTCGGTCTCCCTACACTCTCAAACAACTTATACAATGTACCTTAAAATTTTGCAGTACAATTGAAATATATTGATATACTTATAATTAACTACTTAATATCAGTAGTTTTGTATTTGTCAATCATTTTTAAATTTCTATTCGCAGTACTTCATGGGATTGTAGTTCATTCCCTAATTAAAGACGGTAAGTACACGTCTTGTACCTTTGCCTTTTTTCTAATTTTCATATTCTTTTTTGCTTCAAATCAAAGTTTGTACTGCTGTGATTCACCTTGGAGCTGGTTGGTTTGGTTCATGGCTTAGAACTCTTTTATGAAGTAATTTATGAAAAATTATGTGAAAAATACTTCCGGAACTAGGACGGCAAAAGTAAAAAGTGGGCGGGCACTGTTGGGCTAGGCTATATATTGACTTACGTATATATATTTGAATTGAACTGTTGTATAAAAGCAATGTCACTATTTCTAGAGAACAGTTTCGACTGGTGAAAGTTGAGTATAAGGATGATTAGGGTGGAAAGTGTGTGTTTATCTTGTCTCAAAAAATGTTTGCAGGTGTGTAATGATAATTGGATGATTGTGAAGGTGTTGCGTCTGTGGCTGAATAGCAGTTCCTCTAAATTGTGTTGGTGTGCAGGGAGCTACCCACGGGGGCCAGCGGGGGGTAGCAGAAAAGATCAATGGTAACCCAGGACATATTGGAGGTCAACGCTCTAACACACAATCTTGCCTGGCAACCACTCCTGGAATGTTCTCACGGGCCGTGCAGGGGAAGTCAGGAGCCCCCCACAATTGGCCATGAGTTAATATTGGCCTTCCAGGCCAAAGGTTAAATTTGGAGGGGTCAGGCAGGAGTGCAGGAATGAGCTGGTTTGTTGAGACAGCACCCCAGTTTTTATAAACTTCCCCTCAAAAGTGCTGGCTGAAGGGGGCCAGTGTGAAGAGTAATGTTCTCCTGACTTCAGAACACCCATTGAGCAACAGCTGGCTCTCGAGTTGAGTTACCTCCTTCATACTGTACAATAGACAAACCAGTGCTGTCAGGCATATGCAGACAGATGTTCATGCCATAAACACACTCATTTGTTCATTCTCAACAGGAAGAGCTGAAAACATTTGTTTACTGTAGCACTGATAAAGATTTACATGTTGCATTCATTCATTCATTCATTCTTTTACTAATTGATTTTTTCATTAACTAATTTATTCACTCACTTGTACTTTGCCTGACCATTCATTCGTTTACTCTATTCATCTGGACTATTTGACCATTGATTTGTTGATTAATTGACTCACTCATTTGTTAAAAATGTCATTCATTTATCCATCCATTCATTCATTCATACTCCTGGGTTGTTTGACCATTCATTCATGTGTGAATTCATTCATCCACTCAATCACTCACTTATTTGTTTCTTTTTTCATTCCTTCACCCACTCAATCACTCGCTTATTTGTATTTTTTCATTCATTCATTCATTCATTCACTAATTAATTTATCCATCTAGACTGTTTGATCATTCTTTAATTCATTCACTCATTAATTTACTTAATTAAAATTGTAATTCATTAAGTCCCTCCCAATCAGTCAGTCATCATCTATTCATCATTCATCCATTAATTCATCTGTTCATTCATTCATTAATCTGTTCATTTACCCACTCACTCATTTGTTAAAATTTTCAATCATCCATCCGTCCCTCCTCTCACCCACTCATTCATTTGTTTGTTCACTCATTCACTCTCTCACTCCCTCACTCATACAGCCATTAATTCAATTGTTCCGTCATTCATTCATTCATTATCAGTTCTTCATTTTGGCAGTTGCTCATGTGATCTTCAGTAGACAGAGTAATAGTCTTGTGGCTGCACAGCAGGATGGTGATTACCCACACCGCCCCCCCCCCCCCTTTCCCTTGGCTCATGTTTCCCCGAGAGACTGGAATGCATGAATGAAGGCCTCTTCATATCAGCAGCTCACTCCTTCATTCACAAATATTTATACCATCAGTCACCTGACCTATACTGTTCAAACAGGGGTGGATGCCGACATAGCGGAACTTCAACAGGTAGTGCTATAATTAATGTTTGCCTATGGTTCATTTCCAACTGAGTGTACCTGATTAACAAAACGAACAATGTAAACAGCTCATCATTTCCTCTTACAGCTGCTCCAGAGGAGGTTTGGAAGGAAACTGAGATGCAGTTCAACTGATAAAGAAATGCAGGGCAACGTGACACAATCACACCATTGAACAAAGGCAGAGTATATCAGCAAGTATTTGCCTAGACAAAAGCCAAGTGATCAACTGTTAATTATTTAACAAATGGTCCGATTCCCAAACTAATTACTCTGATCAGCTGGTTCTTATGAATGTGAAGCGCAAAACATACTGCCTGACCAGTGTAGTCTGATTCCCAAACGAATGACACTTATCAGTTAGTTCATTTAAATCTTCAGTGCAAAACATACAGCGTGACCAGTGAAGTTCGATTCTCGAATGAATGACTCAAGTTGTTTTTACTTTAAACAAAATAGGAATTGGTTCCATCCCTAATGCCACATGACCTGTTGTTATCGTGGCTTGTTTTAAAATGCACACACAGTAAATTGAAAGATAATCTGTGTGAAATACAGATAAACTGTAATCAAATTATATTTGTGCAGAACTATATTCAATGGAGACAAGCATATACCGGTAGCTTTATTCTAAACAAAGCCCAGTTTTCATTGTCTTCTGGGAAGAATATATTACTTTGGGGTGTGTTCACACAAAAGCCATTTAATTATGAATGTGTGCATCTTTCTAAAATTCCTGTCATATTTACACAACACAATAATGATGAAAGTGTCTCTCATCACCTGTGTCTCAATGCTGCTCCTGTATTCTTCCACTGGTTGAATGATGATGTGAATGCTTGACCCAGCAACACGTGAACAGAAGGACAGACCTGCCTAAATGAACCGGTGGCTTTGTCTGTCTCAAAGATGGCTCTTTGACTAATGAGTCGGGTTCTTGGTCATGCAAAAATGGGCCTGATCCCAGGTCGGCCTTGCAACCTTCTGCCTGACAGACTGCACCTGGTTGTAAGGGTAAGGTATACCTTGTTTGTTGGTGGCTGCTTATAATTGTGTGCAGCTGCTTATTTCTCTGTTGTGTGTCCAGAGGCCCATGCGGTGCTGGCCTGAGGTAAGCCACAACAATTGCGGCAGACAAGTCAACCCCCTCCTCCCCCCCATGATGTTGCCCATCCATCATCCCAAGGTCATGGAGAGGTTTCAACTGTCCCATCCCTGCGTGAACTTCCATGCTGGTTCAGTCTGGTTAGTGCTGGTCTAGCAGGTGGACCAGGATAACCATGCTTTTCCCTTGAAAAAAAAAAGATGATGGATGGATTGCTGGTTGAATGGATAGTTTACCCAAAACTAAAAATGTTGCCATCATTCACTCACCCTCATGTTGTTCCAAACTTGTATAACTTTATTTAGTAGAACACAAAAAGATATGTTAGGCAGAATGACAGCCTCAGTCATCATTCACTTTTATTGTATGAAAAAAAAAAAATGCTATGAAAGTGAACGGTAACTGAGGCTGTCAGAGGCTTGTATTCTATGGTAGAAAGAAAGTTATATGGGTTTCAAACAACATCAAAGTGAGTAAATGCTAACAGAATTGTGAGTTTTGAGTGAACTATTTCTTTAAAGGAATGTTCTGGGTTCAAAACCATTCAAGCTCAATTAACAGCATTTGTAGCATAATGGCTCGTCCCACCACAAAAGATGTGGTTACATTAAGACACACTTACAATGAAAGTGAATGGGGCCAGTCCAAAAACATTAAAATACACACTGTTTCAAAGGTACAGCCACAAGATGTACACATTATACGTGTTAACATGATTTTAGTTTTATAAAATAAAGGATTTACCGGCATTACAGCATTTTACAGCATTGCGTCATCATGACAACAAAGTTGTAATATTGAATATAACCTACACGGATAAGGTTAATAAGCAATATTATCACACTAAAATCATGTTAACACATATAATGTTTATGACTTGTGGCTATACTGTTGATACAAAGTGTATTTTAATGTTTATGGACTGGCCCCATTCACTTTCATTGCAGGTGCCTTTTATATTTTTTCAAACAAAATATGAGTGACGAGTCAAAAGTTTTTTTTTTTTTTTTTGGTATTCAACATTATGCCACAAATGCTGTCGATTGAGCTTAACTTGAATTGAATCCAGAACATTCCTTTAACTTAGTTAAAAAGTGCTAAGTTGAATTGCTTTTAGCTTGCAGTTTTGTGAAATAATGAGGTACCAATATTATAAGTGACTCGCCATCCAGACGTTCATACTTCAGCTTTGAAATTTCATTGAACACTTTCTCCCTCTGTATCAAAGCGAAGAGAGCTATAAATCTGACCACACTCACTAAATGAACCTTCCTATATAGCGGCATAAAAGACAAAAACCTATTGCATGAATTCCACTCTCTTAGATCAACAAGTGGATATTGAGGCTCGGGCTTAAACAGCACCCACAATCTTTTCTTGAATTCAGCCACGGAAAGACAATGGCCTGCAAGTCTTGAGTCTGGGACCTGTCACTTTAAATCATCTCTGATGAAGATTTGATGTGACATCTTGGAAACCATGATAATAAAGTAAGCTTGAGACAGTGCTATCAATACTGCAATTCTCACAGTGCACAGTCCACTTCGCACTGAACGCGGACCCCCTCGACGGAGGACGTAACATCAGGACATCATTAGTGCAATGTCATTGTGGACTGTGAACACACCCTGTGAAAAAAAACTGGGCGTGTGATAGTTTGTGCTTATCAGGGAATAACAGGACTGAACCCTTTTTCATGTTTCCCAAGAATGGGCTTTCTTGTAACATCATATGACATGAACATCTTGGATAACAATGAGAGACAATGCATCTTGAAGGTCATGTCTCACTGTTGAACTCTTCAATGTTGATGGTGTTTCTGGATGTCCAAAATATGTTATTTGAAAGCGGTTATCAACTGCACATCATGTTTGTTGAGCGGCACAATCATATGATTTTCACCTGCACCATTTAAAGGGATAGTTCACTCCAAAAATGAATATTCTCATGTCGTTTCCAACCAATATGATTTTGAGAAATTTTCATGAATGTTAAAGCTGCTTTTTATATTCCATACAAATAAAGAGAACGTGAACATTCTCCCTAATATCTCCTTTTTGTGTTCTACAATGGAAAGAAAGTGATTCCTGTTTGGAACAAAATGAGGGTGAGTAAATAATGACCGAAAAATAAATAAATTTTTGGGTGAATTAAGTTGAGCAGTTAAGTTGTTGCATATCCTCCCTGCTTTGCAATGCATAATTGATTCAGAGATGTGAACTTGACTGGATCTTAACTGACTTTTTATTGACTGTTTTATCTTGGAACCTTTAACTTTATTGTTTGCGAATGAAAGTGAATCTACATTGTTTACAGCTAGCATCTGATAAAAACCATGGCAGTAACTTGATTGAACTCAACAAAAGTTGTTCAGGTCAACTCTATGTAACTTATTTGTAAGACAAGGTTTGAAGTCTCTAAGATTAATTGTGTCTGTTACATGATAATTACTTCTTAACTTCAGTTAAAGAGATAGTTGGCCCAAAAATGAAAATAATGTCATTATTTGCTCACAAAAGGAGATGTTAGGCAGAAAGACAGGCACAGTCACCATTCACTTTCATGGTATGGAAAATGATGCAATAAAAGTGAATGTTGACAGAGGCCACATTCTGCCAAACATCTCAAAGTAAGTCACATGGGTTTGAGAACATGAGATGTAAATGACAGCATTTTAATTTTTTGTGTGAAATATCCTTTTAATTACAAAAAGAACTATAAAAGCTACCATTGGAATGTATATTTTACTCTTAAATTGCTTAATCTCAATTAATAAAAAATGAAGACACTTCAACACCACCGGGCCGTGAAGATTGCTTGGCAAAGTTCAGTTTACTCATTGTGAAGTCCATTGTGCTTCTCTAAGTGCCACATTCTATTAAAGGAATGTAGCTCATCAAATGGTCCTCTAGGTGGTGCTTGTATTCCAGTTGCTCCTATGGGACTTTGAGTGGACAGCTGTACTAGAAGTACTAGAAGATAATACACACATTGCAATCACACTGTCTGTGACATCTCTTGGGTTATGAGTCTACATAGAGTAGGGTATTTCAATGCATGGGCCTAATACAGTGAAGTGCAGAACTTAAAGGGATAGATATTGTCAGCATTTACTTATTCTCATATAGTTCCAAATGTGTATGACTTTCTTTTTTTCTGTGGAACAGAAAAGATGTTAGGCAGAATGTTAGCCTCAGTCACCATTCACTGTAATTGCATATTTGTTCCACAGAAAGTGAATAAGTGATAACAGAATTTTCATTTTGGGTGAACGATCCCTTTAATGGTCCATAAAGCATAACATGACACTATATGACTTCAAGTATAACAGTGTTAGCATGGCGTGTTAGATATGTGACAGTCCTAATATAGACATCTTGAAGGGTCAGGAGCTTTTCACTTTATGTCTGTTACATAAATTTGGTTGAGACCTGTATTTTCCCCAACAAGAGCAAACAGGCACTAGATGTATGGTATCCATAATACTGACCAGGAACACAATAAGGCTGCACACCTGCAATCACCAGTCAGCTCGAAAAGACTATGGAATTTAGTTTTTATGAACTTCAAGCTTGAGCCAAAACCAGCTTGTTGCTTTTCATATGAATAGACTTTCCCCATCTCTAACTTAAGATTCTCCAAATCCGTGGGAATTCCAAGCACTGATCTTTCATCAGACAGGAATATGTGCCAGGGAGCCCTGCCTTTTACCTTAGCACTGAGCTCGACTTATTGTGTTATTCAGGGGTGTAGGAACGATCTGAAAAGTGGGGGGAGACACAATTATACAATTTCAGCTTGGCTCATGAATATTAATCATGTGTTGTCATGTAAATAATATTCAGTGGATCCAGAACTCCTACCTGACTTGCTCAGATGGAAGTACTACCAGCAAACAAAATAAAACTCTTAAAACATACAATAGATATTTCCTAAAAAGTACGGAGGACCAAGTTTTTAGAAGTTATCATGATTGCTATGCAATTTTATTGACTCCATTATACACAGGATATATTTAAAAATCGTGTGTCGATTTATTTGATTTTTTTTTTTTTTTTTTTTTCATTTTTCACCTGCAAATGGTGGGTGAATTGGGAAAAAAAAAAAAAAATATTGAAAAAATATATTTTTGTCCTTATGACAATGGGATTATTTCCCAGTTGTTTCCAATTATCTTTAATAGACAATTTGTATGTTTTTGGTCTGAATTGTGCATGTCACTTGCCATGGTTCGAAGACTATTCGTTCTTGTAATTCTGTAACTCATAAACCATGTAATTTTGTAGTTCCTAACAAAGTAACCAACCAACTGTCGAAAACTAGCTAACTATCGAAATAGTATGCTTGCCAAAGCCAATTTTAACTGGCTTTTGGTGCTTGCCGAGAGTTAATCCTGGATTTTGGACCAAGTTTATACACCATCCCAGCACTGCTTTTGTTCTGTAAAAGAGAATCTCCTTATATAATTTTCTCATCAATTTTGTTTACTTTATGCTTCTATGCTCTTTTCGTTGGTGTGTGGGTATGTTTGTGTATATGTATATGAATATGTGTGTATGTCTACCCATACTTCGATGTGTGTATGTGTGCATGGGGGTGGCGGGGTTCGACAGCATTCCTTGCTTGATGCATGTCTGTCTCCATATACCCCTCCCTCATGTAGCCTGCTTCCCCCGCCTGGTTGTTGCTCCAGGTTCTCATGGGATGGTAATCTACAACAAAGGCTTCCCAGCCCACACACTAGGCAGGGTAATGCTCCCATGTAAGCTTTCCTCCGAGACATGTGCTCTTGTGTGCTCAGCACACTAGCCCATGCTCCACTGTGTACCCTAAGAGTTTAGTGTACTTAGCTACCTGATTAGGTAATGGTCACATGCACATGCAATTTTACAGTATTTTTTACAGTATGCACAGTATGGGAAGAAACCATCTGCCAAGAACAATTTTGTCAATTTTTTAAATAAATCTTTTTAGCAACTTAGTAAGAAAGCATCTGTTAAGAACAAAGTTTTCCATTTGTTTTATAGTAATTACGCAGTCAAGAGTGGTTGCGCTGCCTTTCAGTGGTTGCAAAGCACATTGGAACTTTTTGCAGCCATCTAAAGGCCAAAGTATTGTCATCAGCATAGTATGTATTGTCTGCCTGCATGCAGCCAAGTTTTTCTAGACGGAAGGACAGTCTGCGTTCGCATCATCTGCACATGCGCCTTAAGTTGACTGTACTAAAAAGTATCACAAAACAGTCGTTGTGCGTATGTGTCAAATGTGTCCATACGGGCTCGCGGACTAGGAAAGTATACCTTAGCCTTAATAAACTTGATAAAAAGTGTCTGCTAAGAACAAATTCGCCAGTGTGTTATGTTGGATAAACGAAAGACAAACGTTAACACTTTTTCAGTGGTTGCACAGTGCTTTGCAACATTTTGTAGCCATCTAGGAAACTTGGTAAGAAAATGTCTGCCATTAGTAAATTTGTCAATTTATAATTCTGTATAACAGAAGTCAAGAGTTAACTGTCTTTCTGTGGTTGCACAGCACACTTTGTATAGTCACCTATAATACTTGGTAGAAATGCATCTGCCGAGAACAAATTTGTAAATGTATTATGTCCGATAGATGAAAGGCAAGGGTTAACGCGATCTTTCGGTTGTTCAGAAAGTGCATTGTGACTTTTTGTAGCTACCTAAGAAACTTGGTAAGAAAATGTCTGCTAAAAGCAAATTTTACGACAACATTTCACTCACTGATTACGTCTGATTACGACGACATTTCACTCACTTTTTGCACCCCCCACTGGACATTTCACTGGGAGACTGCAGCGAAATGTATAATGAAACACGTAATTTTGCTTGGCACAAATGTTGCCACGGTCAACATTTCCTGAGATTAGGCTGGAAACATCGTAAGAAAGTGTCAGCCAAAACAATTTTGTCAAAGTATTATGTTAAAGGTGCAATATGTAACAATTTTCAATGTGTGAACGGCTTGTAACGCAACTTAAAAAATTAGCCCTTCCTGGACTTCCTAGGTTGCCTATTAAAGCCTGTAGACTGATTTTCATCCGAAGGGAGTGGGTTGGTTTTGCTGGGAAAATCCAAAGGATGTGACGTTTTTGCGCGCTCCTGAGAGCCTTGCCTCATTAATAGTTTCTCTTCCACTATTCAACAGCGTCAACAGACAGTCTGCAACACTAGGTAACGTTATCTCAGAGATGGAATCCAGCAAACGTCCGGCTTCAAACTCAGAGTAAGGCAAAAAACAAAACAAAAAAAAAAACAAAACAAAACAAAACAAAAACATTTATCTACTGAATCCTGTCTGGCTAAGCGGGAACGTGATCGTGGTAGAGCGAAAACTAGAGTGAACATCGGCAGGGCATTTGATTCCTGGAGGGACCTTCGTTCGGTTTTGGGGATCAAAACTGGCCCTGAATTGGCGTTCTTCTTATTGGATAGGTAAGCTTACATAACTGCAAAGCATGTGAAATATAGTGCCATAAGGATTGATCTGTGTAATTTTAGCTAACTTGATCTTGCCTGCTAACGCTGACGAATTGGAAGCTACCTAGCTTCGTAATTTTCAAATAATTTCAACAATATTCTCTTTATACTGAAAGTCAGGTATACAGGATACATTTAAGCAAATACGCTGGTTTCTTGATCGTAGTACAACATATGACATAACATAGAAAACATACAATAGTGCAACATAACAGTGCAGTGCAACAGTAAACTGTCTGGTATAGTTCGGTAGTATGAAGCTGTATGTGTGTATCAGTATGCTATGTTAGCTGATAAGTAGTTTTAGTTAAGTCTCAAAGTTTGTAGTAAAACAATCATAACTGTGTAATTTTAATTATGCTACCTCATCTGTCAGCATGATGCCAGTGAATCAAGTTCAGTCTCTTTGTAATTGTATTGGATGCTCGCTCGCTTGCGTCCCTATGGAGTGTGTGCACGAGCGTGAGCACGAGCAACAGGTAGCTGGCTGCAGTTCACTTAACGGCCACAAGTGTCATTAATAACAAGGGTTCTGAATCTTACATACTGCACCTTTAAATAGATAGTAAAAAGTTTACGTTGTTTGTAATACTTGTTAAGTGCATTGCAACGTTTTGTAGCCATCTAACAAAACGTCTGTCAAGAATACATTTAGATAGACGAAAGGCAAAAGTTATGCTATCTTTCAGTGGTTGCAAAGTGCATTGCAACATTTTGTAGCACTCAAAAACACTTGGTAAGAAACAGGGACTAAAAACAAAATGTTTTTCATTTCGGTTCAGAAGTTACGCAACCTCCTTTCCAAAAGGTTACCGTTTAGAACAAAATAAAAGAACGGTTAATAACGTTCTTATTAAAATGACTGTACTCTGCGCTAAGGGGTGGGTGAAATACCTATTCACAGTGTTGCCAGATCTCGCAAGAGAAACAAGCAACATGGTCTGGAAAAACAAGCCAAAAGTAAGCCACTTGCCTCACCAAAATAAGCGAAAATATGCAATTAATTTATTTCTGTGTGGTGGATTTATCAGCATAGAAATCATAACAAGCAGTTAATTAATAGTAAGTATAATTTTATTTACAGATCTGTTTCTCAGTCAAAACCTGGCTGCATCAAATCTGTATTAATGCATCATATGTAACAATAATTCAGTGAAGACTTTTTACCTCTAATAATGTTTTCCTTATATCTGGATTGGCTGTGCATGTACAGGTGCATCTCAATAAATTAGAATGTCATGGAAAAGTTCATTTATTTCAGTAATTCAACTCAAATTGTGAAACTCGTGTATTAAATAAATTCAATGCACACAGACTGAAGTAGTTTAAGTCTTTGGTTCTTTTAATTGTGATGATTTTGGCTCACATTTAACAAAAACCCACCAATTCACTATCTCAAAAAATTAGAATATGGTGACATGCCAATCAGCTAATCAACTCAAAACACCTGCAAAGGTTTCCTGAGCCTTCAAAATGGTCTCTCAGTTTGGTTCACTAGGCTACACAATCATGGGGAAGACTGCTGATCTGACAGTTGTCCAGAAGACAATCATTGACACCCATCACAAGGAGGGTAAGCCACAAACATTCATTGCCAATTGGCTGTTCACAGAGTGCTGTATCCAAGCATGTTAACAGAAAGTTAAGTGGAAGGAAAAAGTGTGGAAGAAAAAGATGCACAACCAACCGAGAGAACCGCAGCCTTATGAGGATTGTCAAGCAAAATCGATTCAAGAATTTGTGTGAACTTCACAAGGAATGGACTGAGGCTGGGGTCAAGGCATCAAGAGCCACCACACACAGACGTGTCAAGGAATTTGGCTACAGTTGTCGTATTCCTCTTGTTAAGCCACTCCTGAACCACAGACAACGTCAGAGGCGTCTTACCTGGGCTAAGGAGAAGAAGAACTGGACTGTTGCCCAGTGGTCCAAAGTCCTCTTTTCAGATGAGAGCAAGTTTTGTATTTCATTTGGAAACCAAGGTCCTAGAGTCTGGAGGAAGGGTGGAGAAGCTCATAGCCCAAGTTGCTTGAAGTCCAGTGTTAAGTTTCCACAGTCTGTGATGATTTGGGGTGCAATGTCATCTGCTGGTGTTGGTCCATTGTGTTTTTTGAAAACCAAAGTCACTGCACCCGTTTACCAAGAAATTTTGGAGCACTTCTTGCTTCCTTCTGCTGACCAGCTTTTTAAAGATGCTGATTTCATTTTCCAGCAGGATTTGGCACATGCCCACACTGCCAAAAGCACCAAAAGTTGGTTAAATGACCATGGTGTTGGTGTGCTTGACTGGCCAGCAAACTCACCAGACCTGAACCCCATAGAGAATCTATGGGGTATTGTCAAGAGGAAAATGAGAAACAAGAGACCAAAAAATGCAGATGAGCTGAAGGCCACTGTCAAAGAAACCTGGGCTTCCATACCACCTCAGCAGTGCCACAAACTGATCACCTCCATGCCACACCGAATTGAGGCAGTAATTAAAGCAAAAGGAGCCCCTACCAAGTATTGAGTACATATACAGTAAATTAACATACTTTCCAGAAGGCCAACAATTCACTAAAAATGTTTTTTTTATTGGTCTTATGATGTATTCTAATTTTTTGAGATAGTGAATTGGTGGGTTTTTGTTCAATATGAGCCAGAATCATCACAATTAAAAGAACCAAAGACTTAAACTACTTCAGTCTGTGTGCATTGAATTTATTTAATACACGAGTTTCACAATTTGTGTTGAATTACTGAAATAAATGAACTTTTCCATGACATTCTAATTTATTGAGATGCACCTGTATATGTAGTAATTATACATAGTTGTTAAAAAGCTCTTCATTCACAGAATGCTTCATCCACAATGGGCAATTAGGCAAAGAAATGTGTGATGCAGCAGTTTCCTTCAATCTCAAAGCACATGTTTCATTTTTTCAGGCAACATGAAGTGGTGTAGTTCCAAAAATGTACTGTGATAAACCTTTGGCCTTTTAGTTTCATTACAAAATCATCTGAAAATTAACCGGTTGTAAATGGTTACCAGCATTTAAAAATAACGTTTTCACTCCAGAACAATTGAAAATCACTTTGTTCTGGTTTTCAGTTACGTTTTGCTAAAAAGTTTGTACGCATTAGTTTTTCGTTTTCATTCCTTGAACCGTTTTTAGTCCCTGGTAAGAAAGCATCAAGTCATCAAGCATCAAAATAGCCAAGTCTTTCAGTGTGTGCACAATGTGTTACGACTTTTTTTAGCCATCTAAGAGACTTGATAAGAAAGCTTCTTGTTTGTTATTTTATTATGTCTTATACATTTACATTTATTCATTTGGTGGATGCTTTTATCCAAAGTGACTTACAAAAGAGGAAAAACATAAGCGAATCATCTTAAGGAGACAGTGGTACGAAAAGTGCTATATTACAAAGTTTCACTAGCATCAGAATAGGATTCAAAACAGATTAAAGTGCAACAAGGATTTTTTTTTTTTTTTTTTTGTGACTGGTTAAGTGCTCATGGAAAAGATGTGTTTTTAGCTGTTTTTTGAAGACAGAAAGTGAGTCAGCTTCACGGATGGAGTTGAGAAGGTCATTCCACCAACATGGTATGATGAAGCCGAAAGTCCGGGAAAGTCTTTTGGTGCCTCTTTGTGTTGGTACAACAAGGAGGCGTTCCTTAGCCGACCGCAGGCTTCTAGTGGGCGTGTAGATCTGCAGAAATGATTTTAGGTATGCTGGAGCAGACCTAGTGACTGTTTTGTATGCCAGCACAGAGCCTTGAACTTGATACGTGCATCAACTGGCAGCCAGTGAAGAGAGACAAGGAGTGGTGTAACATGTGCTCTCTTTGGTTGATTAAAGACCAGACATGCTGCTGCATTCTGGATCATTTGCAGGGGTCTAATTGCACATTCAGGGAGGCCTGCAATGAGAGCATTACAGTAGTCCAGTCTAGTTACGACAAGTGACTGAACAAGAAGTTGTGTGGCATGTTCAGAGAGGAAGGGTCTTATCTTCCTGATATTGTAGAGTGTAAATCTACATGTGGTCTTTGAGATGTGGTCTGTGAAATTTAGTTTGTTATCGATGGTTACCCCTAGATTTCTGACCGTTTTGGAAGGCGTTACTGTAGTTGCACCCAGCTGCACGATGATGTTGTGTTCAACAGCAGGGTTATACATGAAAGGCAAGAGTTAACGCTATCTTTCAGTGGTTGCACAGGGCATTGCGAATTTTTGGTATGCAGGTGCGAGGAACTTAAACATGTCGATGGACTTTTAACTAAACAAAATACATAGTGATTATTACAAGCCAATGGTGGATCAAACAATAATTTACGGACCCCTTGCGGTACCACCGTAGACCCCATAGGGGTAGCGGACCACCTGTTGAAAGACCCTTGGGATTGATGGAAGTCAAGAGCTAACATTTCCTTTTGGTGGTTGCATAGTGTATTACAGCTTTTTGTAGTCATCTAAGAAACGTTTTAAGAAAGCGTATGACAAGATCAAATCCGTCAATTTAATATCTATACACCTACTCGTACCCTCAGATCTTCCTCATCAACTCTTCTTTTCATACCATGTATTCGTCTGAAGACTATGGGGTCTAGAGCTTTTAGTTATACTGCCCCTCACTTATGGAATTCCCTTCCTTAACAGTGAAAGTCTTCATACTTTTAAATCTCGTCTTAAAACTCACTTAAACAGGCTTTTTATGACTGTGTATGCATTTAGTTCATACTTTGTATCTTCCAATGTTTTATTGTATATCATATTATTGTTTGCTTAATGTTGTTATTGTTGATGCTTTCAAGGATGACTTTGTTGTGTTCAGTTTGTAAGGTGACCTTGAGTGTCGTGAAAGGCGCCTATAAATAAAATGTATTATTATTATTATTAACGTTGTCTTTCAGTGGCTGCAAAGTGCGTTGCGACTTTTGTAGCCATCAAAGAAACTTGGTAAGAATGCTCCTGCTGATAAGAAATTAATCAATGTCAGAAAGAAAAAAGGCAAAAGTTGACACTCTCTTCCAGTGGTTGCGAAGCTTCTAAGCCATCTAAGGAACTTCCCCTTTGTTCACTTTTGTGACTGAGAAGCTAAGCTCCCAATGCTTGATTTTCTTATCTCTTTTTTTATCCTTTTATCCATCCCTTTTCTAATGTGCGTCTTCCTCGTGGGTGTAAGTTTGTGTTGATGTGAGGAGATATAGTGTTTTTTTAACTTTCCAGCACAGTGCACAGCAGCAATTCTTAACGACCATCAGTTTTCACTCAACAGAACGATTATCGTCAAATCTGTCTGTTTTCAAGTGTGTGCCTGCACAAAGTGCACAAGCGTATGTCTTTGTTATCATTCCCCCCCCACAAAGATTGTTCTGGTTTGTAAGCCTCCACCCATATGAGCCCTACAGACTGTCTCTTATGACAGTCGCACAAGTCAGTTGTTTTTTTGTTTTTCGGGTGGGAGGTTGGGTGTTGCATAATATGGCTAGCCAGTATTGAGGGAGAGGACTCCTGTTTTGGTAGAGGCCAAGTGGAGAGGTCAGATCCTGTTAAGACTATTTGAACCCCCACACTGCTGCCCGAATCCCCCATCCATACTATTGGAAATTGCACATTTAATGTTCTTTGCAGAGTTTTTCTCTGGAAAAGAAAAATGAAGAGAGAATGTAGAGTCTATAAAGATCCCAATAAAATGGCTTCCTGAAGAATGTTTGATGTATGGTTCACCATTAAAGGATGAGTTTACTAAAAAATAAAAATTCTGTCATTTACTCACCCTCATTGTATTCCATTGAATATGACAGATCTTTTGCAGAATGTCTTAACTGCTTTTTTTTAATAAAATAAAAAAATGGAGGGTGATCTGCACTGCCAAGCAAAAGACAAAATAGCACCATAAAAGTATCATAAAAGCAGTTCATAGAACTTTGGCACAATATGTAATGTCTTCTGAAGTAGGGATGGTCATTTTGTCTACTCGAGTACTCAGACTAATTACTCGTCGAGTACTTGAGGGGCAATGACATGTACTGTACATAACTGTATACATAATAACATGTCTGACAAGCATCTTTGGCTGCTGCATTCCGTCTTGTTGTTCCAGTGTATCGTCTATTCATTATTATAGGCTGTGATAAAATAATCTGTTACAAAATGAACAAAAGATTGAATAATCAAAATATAATGCATCCTATTTTGTCATTTATGTGAAGATTCGCTGCCCTACTCAATGAAAGAATGTGCACAACGCGTCTGTCTGTTCTTCCTTCAGGTTACCATAGTAATCTTAGTAAGCGTGCAACAGTTTTTTAGTGACTGTCTGAACAGTCTCTTTTCAAATCGCGGTTGGCAATAACCATCGCGTTTTTAATATGCGTGTTAAGTTGAAGTTTAGTTTTGAAGATGCTGCATTCTGTTCCATTTAGCTGCGTTCTGTCTAGCTGTTTGAAACATTCATCTGATGTATATGCACTGCTTCAGCGCGTTGAGTCCACTGCCACATGCTTGGTGTGTCTCCCCAAGTGTTCGCTCCTGTGGGGAAAGTCACGATGCTCCATATTGTTGTTGCTATGGTGATTCATGTCTTGTTCCATTCAACTCTGAGAGTCAGAATTTCCACCTTCAACTGGGGAAAGTGCAACGGAATGACACTTTATGTCGGACTTCTAACTTAAACTCGTGCGGAAATCTTCAACTCCCATTTCATCAAGATGCTGGTGTGTGTTACGTGACATTTCGGCTACCAGGTCAGGGAGGTTTACAGTCGGTAACAAACATTCACTTTTATTAAATAATATCCATTAACAAGTTAAAGTTCTTACATTAAATGGTAATGAAGTGTGTTTAGCATACATTTTGCAGAGACAGGTGTTCAAATCACGGTTAATTACACTCTCTTTTGATTATCGTAATGATAGCACTGCAGCGTTGTATATCAGTTTGGTTGCTATTAGACATCTCTAACAATCAGTGTAACCCTCAAAATCACAGCATAATCAATCTGAAAATTAAAAGTAAGTTCCCTCTTTGACACGTTTGTGTTTAGTTGTCAGGTAATTGTCACTGAATTTCAAATTAAATAAAAAGTCACATCATGCATGATCACCATCGATCATTGTTTTCATGATCGATCATTGCTGGCGCATTCGAGTACTCGAGTACCTGTGCCCGTCCCTATTCTGAAGCCAGCTTGAAAATCCAGCGTAGCTCTTAAATCTCATTTGCGCTTGTAAACTTTCAAACGTTGTGCATTAAGTCACTCTGCATCAGTTTTGACGTCAATGACATCTTTTCTCAAGTGTCTCTAGAACAATTTCAGTTAAATGTTTTATTTGTTTTAATTGAACACATATTATAGTACATTGGTGCCTGACAGCTGTTGCCATCCTCTTCTTTACATAACACTACCACATTAATTTTCTTTTATCGGAGACAGATATTCAGTGTGACCATTGCATTGATGCAACTTTCCCCTGACGCAATAATTTGCATCAGCCTTATTCATCTTATTAAAATGGGCTTTAAAATATGGTCAGTGCAGTAAGAATCTGTAAATTCTGTAGTTGAGTGCAAATGGAATTGCTGTATTTAATTTACTGCTTGCACAGCTTGTGCTTTTTCAGTTCCTGATTCCTTTAAAGTGGTTGCACAATAGTTTCAGTAAAGAACAAATGGCACTTGTGAACAGACCCAACAGCATTTTATGAATGGGGTTGGGGATGAAAAACTGCAGACTTGCTCGAGAGGAGATCCAGGCACGTAATTGGTTGTTCTTTGACTGGTTGACTGAAGACATATCTGCCCTCAGCCAAAGAGAGGTGGAACTGTTGCTGTTAGTGTTTATGTGTGTGTGTGTGTGTGTTACCAGACTTTAGCATATAACAACCAACAGAAAATGCTTCCTCTGTACTTTCATCCACCAAGCTTAGATGTTCACCACTTAAAGAAAAAGACCCACTGCTATAGATTTTGTACATTGAGAAAATAGAAAGAGGAAGTCAGCTTTTATGCTTCCTCCGTCTGACCACATTCATGAGAAGGGTTAATTGGGGATGCCTTTTTCAAAAAAAAATTTTTTTTAAACACAATGCTCAGTTTGTCATTTGCCCTTAGTTAAAACATCAGGTCCCACTTTATATTAGTTGTCTTTAACTACTATTCTGCTAATTCTCATAAAGGTTGAGGTATGGTAGGTTTAGGGTAAGGGCTGGGGTTGGGTTAGGCTTAAGGTTAAGGTTAATGGTAAGGTTAACAGTGTAACTACTGATGTAATTAAATCCAGGTACTTTAAATGTAAGTTCAATGCATCTATCAGACATTTTTGCATCGGGTCCATCTTGTTTACCTCTCTTGTGGTGCAACCGGAAGCGCGTTGCATTGGCAGAGTGGGGGACCCGGTTTCGGATCCTGAATAATCAGTCACAAGCGCAATTCGGAGAGTGCATTTTTTCCTCTACTATTACTTTTTTGCTCCACTGATGGTTTGGTTTGGGTTGGGGGTACAGTTTATAAAATTATCAAATGCATTCCTCTTCACTGTATTACAGCCTCTACAGCTGAAAACAACTCTCTTTACAACTCGCATTTGGCGCCCATCTGTGGACGTTTCACCCGGAAAATGGAGCTCACACGTGCCCATATGCTCAACAACATTTACCGCTATGGCCACTGGGGGCAGAAAAAAGTTATAGGTTTTAAACAGTATGAGGGGGAGTAAATGATGTTTGTTCTAGCCATCCCTTTAATGCTTATAGACTCAACTTGTCTTGGTTCTTGATCCAGCAATGCGACACTATCAGCGCTATTAGAAATCGTAGCCTTAGAACTTGTCATCAGCAGCCTGCTCAGGTAATTGTCAGTCATATACTATTCTCATTAGGAAGTGTCTGTGGTCTAATTGTTTTCAGCAAAACACAACTTTGTGTCAATCTACATGTGAATCAAAATGGGAATGAGAGAGTTTATTAATTAATGTCCTTTTAAAAATAAGGATTTCTAAAGGGATTAAACATTAATGACACTTAACATTTTGGCTCCCAGTATTTCACCCATTCCCTATTTTAACAGCCTCAGTATGTAGATTAGAGAGGTGGTTTTTGGGTGGGATTGTTTTGAAGTGTGATAAGACCGACCCAACAGGTCTGTTGTGTGTTTTATATATTTTTTTTAAAGCTTTTTTATTTATCCCACGCAACTTTCACCAACGAGATTAGTGTGGCAATGTAACATTAGCTTCAGGAATCAGTTTCTCACATGAGCGTTTTGACAGTTGTAGGGAGACAGTGTCATACGTTAACTCTTTTAAGAATGTCTAGCTTCAACATTTCAACTCTGACCTTTAGTGTAAAAACAGCAAATAAAATGTTGTCTTCATTTACTGATCCTCATGACACTCAAAACCCTTATGACTTTTTTTCTTCTGTGGAATACAAAAGGAGATGTTAGACAGAATGTTAGCCTCAGTCACTATTCACTTTCATTGAGTCTGAGGCTAACATTCAGTCTAACATCTCCTTTTTCGACTTATGATATCATTTCTTTTTTTATTTTTGGGTGAGTTATCCCTTTAAGACTGCAATGATCAAACCTATCTGATTAGTGTCTTGGCATTCCGTTGACCCTAAATAAGTGGGACTGTATTGTTGCAGGAAGTGATTCTGTGAGTTTTCAGGATTGTAATCTGTCCCCACAGGCTTTCCAAGATGGGCCTCATGGTTAGAGGGTTAATAAGGTGGTCCAACTTTTGAGTTTGCAGGCTGTGGCCTCCTTTTGTCATTTGTCACAGTGTCTGTGTCAGAATTGTATGCATTGCTAGTCTGTCTAAAGGTTGCTTGACAAGTGATCATGAAGTTTTTAAAAAGGCCAAAGATAATAAATTTGCATGTTTAAATATCAGGTCCAAAATGAATGTGGTGGAACATAGCCTTCATTCAAACACAACTAGAATTTACTCTAGTTTGAATAGGGTCCTGCATTTTCAAGATTAGCTTGTTATTACAAGTCAGCCGTTTTCTCTCCTGTGTTTACATATTTACTGTTAAAACAGGAAGTTGAATATATACACAACTAAGGGTTCGTCCCTTAAAAAAATAGCCTGAAGCCTATAGCTTGTCACAGCCTTGAATTATGATTTGCTACTTGCTTTTGCTAGTCAGTGGCAGGTCAGAGTAGGGGTAGGGGCATTCTCTTTCTAGAGAGCGTTTGATTGGACACAAATTTGCATACGCATCTGAGTGCAAGATGAGTCATCAGTATTTTGTCAACTTTTAGGAGTACACTACCATATGGATGGCCTCAAAGATTAAATGCACATAGACTAATATTCACAAAAATAAAATTTTTATTTGAACAATGTTAAATTCATAACTCTCTTTTGTGTTTCTAAGGCGGATGTCATAGGTCAAATTGTATGTATTCTAAATATACAAAATTAAATAATATTTTCACACTTTTTGCATAATTTGGCAAAATTACTGCAAAATTACCTGAGACGGAGTGAAGTTTGCGAGGCAAGGGGATAAAAATTTGAAATGGAATGCAGCCTAGTTCTTCTTCTCCATAATGGGCAAAGGGCAGACCAGCTGAAAGTTGCTTTGCGCCACCTACTGTACCGGGGTAAAGTTGCTTGTCGATTAGCAGCACCTACGTATTGTAAAGTCGTGAATGTTCTAACAGCGATCATTCACCTCGCTTTTAATGTGAAAGAGCCATTAGCCGGTGATTCGTTTCACATTATTGCGTTACCAATGTGTGCAAATTTCAGGTTCAATACAAGTTAAGCTCAGTCGACAGCATTTGTGGCATTATGTTGATTACCACAAAAAATGAATTTCAACTTGTCCCTTCTTTTCTATAAAAAAAAAAGCAAAAATCGATGTTACAGTGAGGCACTTACAATGGAAGTGAATGGGGCCAATTTTAGGAGGGTTTAAAGGCAGAAATGTGAAGCTTATAATTTTATAAAAGTACTTAAATTAATTCTTCTGTTAAAACACATGTATTATTTGAGCTGGAAAGTTGTTTTAATTGTCATTTTTACAGTCATTTTAGGGTTTTAGGGTTTGCTGACATTATATCATCATGGCAACAAAGTAAAATTAGTTGTAGCTTTACACAGAAAAGGTTTGTAAGTGTTTTTATCACACTAAAATCATGTTAACACGCATATTGTTCATGTCTTGTGGCTATACTTTTGAAACAGTGAGTATTTTAATGTTCAAAAATTGCCCCCATTCACTTTCATTCACTGCAAATGTTTTATTTTTTTTATTTTTCAAAGAAAATAAGGGGCAAATCAAAATTAATTTGTAGTAATCAACATTATGCCACAAATGCTGTCGATTGAGCTTAACTTGTATTGAACCCATAATATTCCTTTAACAAAAAGAAAAAGTTGAAATCTGTTCATTTAAAAAAAAAAAAATATCAACCCATGGGACATGAAACTATCCATCGTAAAAGAAACACCCATAAAATATATAGCAGAATTTTTGTATTACAATCAAAACAAGCTAGACAAGAATTTGCTCTTTTTGAAGGGTATCAGATAATGTACAATTTAATGTATTGTAAATGTAATTATGACCCTTAAAATTACTTCTGGAATGCATTTTAAATTCGATCCTTACTAAAATTGTCCGTTGTTGTGGGAGGATATTTGGTTTGCTTGCGCAGATCTGATACAATGGGATTTACAATGGGAAAAAAATTACGCAATAATGACACTGCCCACATAATCAAGGCCCAGCCAAGACATGTTACTATACTGTTTTTGCTTTGCTGACCTATATAAAGGCAAAGACCTTGCCTTTTCCTTCCTGTTGGAGCTTCTGAGACAGAAAGAAAAGACATTTGCATGGTGTTTTTAAGATACTTGAGTTATGACACATCAAGCTTCTGCAAGCCAGGGACATGCTCTGCCGGGTACGTTAGGGTGTAGCTGTTTGTAAAGGGCTGATAGTACCACTGCTACAAATACAACAAAGACAAACCGATTTCCCAAAGCATGCCTGAGACACTCAAACACATGCCGTGGTATTTTCCATCATCAAAAACATTTAAAACAACGTTTAAAAATGTCACGAACACGCTTTACATACTAGTTCGGTTTTTACATAGTCAGACTTGCATACATAGATCCAGCATGTGATAATGTTAAACAGATCACACTTGGCCTCTGTGTTGTGTGTGTGTGCCGAACGATCGAGGTTTTGCGCGACCAAGTGTATTTAACACTTCTTCAGCTGACATCCTTCAAATGTTCGACTACGCATTGTGTTGTGTATACTTGGGCAGACAGATAAAGACTGTAGCTAGACTATGCAAAAACCTGCTGAAACTCGACTATGCAAACGTACTTAATTGTTTAAGCTCTCCAAAGAAGAACAGAGTAGAATGAAAAAGAGAGGGGTGCGAGAAAGGGAGGAGAAAAAGAGTGAGCAAAAAGCCCTTGTCCAGACGGCAAGCACATGCTCGTGTAACAGGAGTCCTGAATTCCACAAGGCTTACTGATCTTTTACTTCCCATTAAGCAGGGTAGACTGAGTGAGAGAGGGTGAAAGAGAGAGGTAGCGAAAGTGAGAGAGAGACAGAGAGAGAGAGAGAGAGAGACAGAGAGTGGGTGGGTTTAGTGGGGGCAGGCAAATCTGATCAAATATCAAGTGGGTGACTTCTCAAAGCTTCGGGAACATCTGATTGGATCTGATTTCCACTGAAGGCCCCTCTGATGTGGCGCGTCCTTGTGAAAAACGATGACCTGGGGAAATGAGTTACTTTATCTGCCCTCTAGGCTTTACCTCCAGGAATGTTGCTCTGCAACTCGCTTCCACAATGTGTGCCCATTGATATTGTTTGTTTGTGTCTTGTGTCGTGTGCCCTTGCTTTTATTGATCGCTGGTCCTTGTCCACTGACTGCATCTCCTTGTTCTTCTTTAATAACAGCTGTTGTGGAAATCTGAAGTCATAGACTCACGATTAGAGTTCTCACGCTCTTTCTAATGAGGTTTGAGTTATTGAAAGCTAGTAATGTAAAGTGCAGAAGCCATGGGACTCCGTAATGCTGCAAGCATAAAACTAGCTTCTCCCACCATTACTTTAAAGGTGATTTTTCAGTGTTAAAATACTTTCTCTTATCCCAGCTTAAATCCCAGCTTAAAGGTATACAAATTTTTACTGCATTATGGATCGGATTGCGCCCGATCGAATGCATTGCCTTTCAAAGTATACTCTTTTGAGTGTGAGCAAATATGAACGTGTTCAATGCATGCACACTGCGACTGCTTTGAGATACTCTTCTGTACAGTCAATGGCAGACTGTGCTGATGACGAAATTTGTGTCATGCATACTGTGGGCAGAGCAATCTGTAACGTGGACAACCAAAGTAAACTTTGGCCTTAATACTGTCAACTAAAACTAAAGTCAACTAAAGTAAGCCATTGCTAGGTTAATGCCTCCAAAAAGTGTAAACACTGTAAACACAAATTACCCAGTGGCATGAGTTTGGGATAGGACTATCTGTTTCTAGAACAATGGATGTTGAGGGGAGTGTTTGGGAAACCTAATTAAAATCATTATTTTTGTCATTTTGTTTGGTGATGCTAGTGGTGCAGAAATCGCAACTTCTCCTTTAAGAATGGTGTGTCCTAAAATTAGTTTTAGGGCATTTTCAGACCTGTTGTTACTTTGATTTATTCTGAAACAGGAAATTGTTACAATGTTGCATTTTCCTCTTGGTTCGGTTCAATTTCACAAGGCAACATTTCAAAACAGACCGGATGTTTATACGCTGTTCCTGGCTTTAGCGCATCCATTGATATACTGGTAAAAAAACAAATCTGTAAAAATGTTGTCGACCGTAACACATTTAAACATGCAACTATATCTAATATAGTCGCCAAAAGGCTATATACGCGTTTTGATGATGAATTGCAGTTAAGTGCTGACCTACATATGTCTTCTCCAAAGATCCATCAGGTATGTTCATGGTTTTTGTAGGGATATTGTTTGGTTCGTTGGTCCGTTGCTAAGGGAAAAAACACACCAGTTTCCGAAACAAATGTTCCAAACAAGCCAGGTGTGAAAATGCCCTTAGATACCCTGGATTCACCAAACCATGATTCCAAACATGTCTTTGTATAAATGAATGAATGTTGCATTTATATAGCACTTTTCTGATAATTCACCAGTGTGCAGCATCCACCTGCATGATGCGGCAGCAGTCAAAGTGCGCCAGTACGATCACCACATACCAGCTGTTGGTGTATGCAAAAACATGTCATGAGATTTGTCATTCTTGTCATTTTTTTTCTGAAAGTCATGAAAATTCTCACCCTCTATGGTCATTTCCAGCACATCTCAAATTCTGTATCGTGTTTAATAGAAGACTGTGATGGAAATTAAGAAGATGGAAATTACATTTTTAATGTTGTTTTTTTTTTTTAATTCTTTGTCTTGCTAAGGCTAATTTCATAGCTAACATTTTATGTATCCTAAATAAGCACAGTTCAATTATATTTTCACACTTTTGTATAATTTAGAAAAATAACTGCTTGATTGGAAATAAAATTCTCACAAGCAATATTTACCTTGAATTTTCTTTGTTTTCTTCAAACATCAAATGTCTCATATTTCATCTCAAGCACGCTCTTTACTGACACTTTTGACAACTTGGTTAACAAGTACACTAACTTTTGGAAAAAAGTTAGACCTTCATATAACACAAACAAAGTTTAAATCTGTTAGTTTAAATAAACATCCACCCATAGGACATGAAATTGCCCAAAGTAAAAAAAAAAAATTTAAAAAAAAGAAAGAAAAGAAAACGACAACACCCATTTATTTATTTATGGGATGTGGTGCACATGGCAGAACCTTAATTCATCATTTTACTCATAAGTCTGTTATAATAGTGCATTTAACAGACAAGTTGGAACATGGCTGTGCCCTAAGGTAGGACAATTGTGGGTAGACTTCTTTTGCTTGAAGGGATGTGTGTTTTTCAAAAGTATATATTACGTTGTGATCATTTTTTACCTATAAATTTCATGAAAGTGTTCCTATGAGCTGGGAAATGTTGAGTGATTGCAAAAAATATTTGGGTAAATATGTCTGAAATTGACTAGTGCGGTTTTCAAAAAGACAATCTGGGTTTTGTGACATCAGAGAAGTAGTCATTGCAGGTCACTGAAATTACTTGCACCTATGTGTTATTGTTTTAGGGAACCACATTCTTTTGCTTTTGTATCATTAAGGCCTTTAATAACGGTTATCATTGTATATTATGCAGGCATTATTAACTTAGATGTGAACAGCATGAAATTTCAAAGCCGATTAGATTAATAACAGTCTAATGCCACACTCCTGTCTTATCTTGTTCAGATTTTTGTCTCTTCTATCCATGTGTATTTGAAACGAACCATCCTAGACATAGCAGATATCAGCTGACTGGTTTTACTTCCGTCTACAGGCTGTGTCTTCACCAGCGCTCTTAGTTTTGATGGCAAGGAGGAAGGTTTGAGGTTATAAGGGACAATTGACACAAGCCATTGACAAAAATAGCCAAACTGCATTAGGACTCGGTAGGAAATCACATGAGGCCCTAAGTGGGAACCAATGACAGACATGCTGACAAAATCAGCCTGGGGAGAGGGAGGTTTTCTCGAGAAAGAAAAAAAAAAAAGAAAAATGTAAGCAGTCGCAACTGGTTTCTACCCATCCGGTTTTGTGAATGAGAGCTGTCCTCTTTCACTCATAAAAAGATTAGGTCATTTAGGGTATCCTTCTCTTATCTCAAATCCTGTTTTGGTGTTCAGAAAATGCTTCCCTGGAATATCCACTGTATAAGGATGTTTTCTCAAGGAAATGCAATAGTGCTGCTTGAAACTGTAGCTAATCAAGCGACACGTTACTCCTAATTTAAAGTAGTTCAAATATATATATATATACACACACACACACATACACTGATCAGCCACAACATTAAAACCACCTGCCTAATATTGTGTAGGTCCCCCTCGTGCCGCCGAAACAGCGCCAACCCTATTCTTCTCACCACAATTGTACAGAGCGGTTATCTGAGTTACCGTAGACTTTGTCAGCTAGAACCAGTCTGGCCATTCTCTGTTGACCTCTCTCATCAACAAGGCGTTTCCGTCCACAGAACTGTCCCTCACTGTATGTTTTTTGTTTTTGGCACCATTCTGAGTAAACTCTAGAGACTGTTGTGTGTGTAAATCCCAGGAGATCAGTAGTTACAGAAATACTCAAACCGGCCCATCTGGCACCAACAATCATGCCACGGTCCAAATCACTGAGATCACATTTTTTCTCCATTCTGATGGTTGATGTGAACATTAACTGAAGCTCCTGACCCGTATCTGAATGATTTTATGCACTGCACTTCTGCCACATGATTGGTTGATTAGATAATCGCATGGATGATTGTTGGTGCCGGACGGGCTGGTTTGAGTATTTCTGTAACTGCTGATCTCCTGGGATTTTCATGCACAACAGTCTCTAGAGTTTACTCAGAATGGTGCTATATTATTATTATTTAACTAAATAATGGTGTCTTATCGTAAAACTTCCTGATAGATTTACAGGACTTACACCTGTTTGTAGGCTATATTGATTTTATTTTCATTTCATTTAATGTTTGAATTTGTATTTATTATTCAATGCAAAATGTGTGCTTGACATTTCACATATTGCATGACACCTCCTGCCTCCAGAATAATGTTATTATACATGCATAGACAAATAAAAATTCTGTTTCATGCTGATATTAATATCAGAAATACCAGGAGAAACCACAGTTAACAATATATTCCACAGTTAATGTGGCCAACAAAGTCAGCTTCATCTGGTAAAAAAAAAATACTAAAAATAAAAAGAATAAAATAACATATTTTTTAAAATAATAGTTGTATAATAAAAATAATAATAATAATAATTATTATTATTAGGCTATTATTATGAAAAGGCATTTACAAGACATATTTTATTAATAGAAACTATAAATGTAAGAGTAACTTTTAAAAATGGCATTTCATTTAGTTTTGAAGCACTTCCGGTTTAAATCCTGCCCACACCCGGTTCTATCCGAATACAGAGACAGATACAGATAATTTTGTCATATGAACAGATACAAATACAGATAATGGCTTCGCTGCACACACTCCTAGTGTGTACAGTATATATATAAACTGCATTTATACTGTATATACAGTATAGACACTGAGTGTAATGAGAATCTCAATAGAAGTGACAACATGAACCCTTAAATGCATGGGTGTTTCACCAAAATGTATTACATGCATTGGGTCTTTATCACAAATGGATCTAAAAAATGCCCAGATAGTGTACAATTTTCTATGCATTTACAAAACAATTAGAAAATAATAGAATGCAATGTATTCTGTTATATTTGTATGTTTTTTTTATTTTTCAAATATCAATGAGTTAATGCAACAAATGCCACAAATGATAGAATGGGTTGCATTACTTCCATGCTGAAATTTTGTGAGACACAATTGGCTGTCAAACACATACAGAGCTACTCTTAACACATAAGCTACAAATATGTATTTTCTCAGGCACTTCTTGAGTCTAAATAGATGCACAACTTACATTATTTCAGAAGTACACCCAAATAGCTATAGCCTATACATACACGAGACCGAGTGGCCTTGTCATGGACTCATGAGCATGTCATGCGTCTTGACTTTGACTCCAATAAATGTGGACTCGGACTTAGCCCCGAGACCAGTCGAAAATCCCTGTTCAAAAATATATCGTGAACGTTTTGACTTTTCTGCCAAACGTTTTTTGACTGACAGTATCAGCGATTATGACATGTAACCCATATTTCAGTCATGCCTGATTCACCAATAAATCATTCTATTGAGTCATATTCTATTGAGTCAATACATTCATATTCTTTTCAGCGTATTGGCCAAATGGGTTAGCAAAAAGGTCTGAATTGATTCACTATTCAGTCCGACTTATATTTCACTGAAAAATTTGCAGCAGTTTCTCACTCAGTAAAACAGCATAGGGATATTAGTTTGATGAAGTGGATATTAACCTACATACAAAGACTTTATTGAGCGATAACTTTGAGAAACTTCCATTGGTGCTGTCTCATGTTAATAAGGGGCCCTTCACACCAAACGTTTTTTGCGTCCATCCATGCTGTTTTTCAGGGTTTTTTTCTATGTTAACGTGCTAAATGGACATATTTGAACACGTATCACTGTGTTTTTGCTGTTTCGTGCAAGAACGCCACAATTCACAATTATCCGTTATTTTTTTATTTATTTTTTTGCCCATTTTAGTTATAGTACAATAATAATATATTTTGTAAAGCAGAAATGTTTACTTGATTTGAATGGAATATAATAGTATACAGAAGCTGGTAGTTTGTATAGCCATGCTAAGCCACATAGGCACTTTGAACCTTTAATTTGAGATTTTCACTGACATTTTGTTAACATAACAAATCATAATTGTAATACCATTGTTTGCTTAAGAAAATAATAAATTAGGTTTATTTGGGATATGAGCCTAGAATCAATAGTTGTTTAAACTATACCTTTAATACATTCATAAACGGTCTTGTCTCAGACTTGGCCCACTTCTGTCTTGGTCTTGGTCTTGGTCTTGACTCGACCCTCTTCTGGTCTTTGTGTTGACTCGAACTAGACCTACTAATTTTTTTTCTGGTTATTATTGGAATTTGGTTTGAACAAAAAACTGCATCTGGGATAGTATTCATTTTGGACTCTTTGTCTTTGCTTGCCACTGTAAAGAAAGAATAAGAATGTTTTTTGACATTCTTTAAATTAATTTTAAAAGTTATTGGCTGATTAATCTTAGTTATCGGTATCGGTGAAATCCACTATCGGTCGGCCTCTACAAATCAAATACCGATAGATATTGCATTACTTTTTCTCACAATATTGTATCAAAAACTTTAGATGCATGTATAGATATTTATATTCAACCAATTTTGTATTCAAGTCTTGTCCACCATTTCAATAAAGAAGAAGCAGGTCGTCTAAATAAGTGCAACCTCAGAGCGGTGTTCCTCAGTGCAGTCTGAGATGCTTTGATGAGGTGCGAGTAAGACTGAAACTGAGGCCTTTTCTCTCACAGACACGCTGGACATCTCTCACTGCATGAGAGAAAACGTTTTGACTCTTCTGTGTAATGTGAGTTCAAAGACAAGACTAACACAATCCATTTGTCATTGAATAATGTCTCTTTTAATACCCTTTCTTTTTTCTGCACTCAGTTATTGATCAGAAACAACAAAATAAACATTCTAGTCATGCATAGCACGGATGCTAAAAAAGACGACATTCAAGCAAAACAAACACTTCTGTCAAAGTCCTTGCTTCTGGTCTTAAAGAGCGAGTACCGCATTGGCACTTGTTCTACATATCACTGTAAATACTTGTAAATAGTACAAATTAGGCATGTAAACAACAAACATATACATATGCAATATATAGCCTATGCAATTTCAAGACATTTTTATTGATGGAATACATGGACTTTGTATATTTTTAAAAAGCTAAAATGTGATCAAAATTATTAAAAAATGATGATAAAAATACAATTTGTAAAATTTATATTTCTGTAATTGAACAAGTTAGAAGGTCCCCTGTTTAATAATAATAACAGCATTAACTGAAAATACATTTTTCAAACTGTAAGCAAAATTGACATTATAACTGGAATATACCCAAATTAATTGGAATTGAAAGCTTGTGAATCATATTCAAACCATGATATCGTCGAATCGTGACAAATGTGTCGTGATGTTTCGCAATATATAGAATCGTGACGTATATTGCAATACATATCGTATCGTGAGCTAGTTTACATATCCCCAGTCAGTCATTATACTGATGATCCCTCAGTATTTCCTTAATGTGAATGCACACTGATATTTCAGTAGTAATATACCCAACCTCGACTTCACCATTAGCTCCACGTTTCTCCACAAGGTTTGATGCAGCAAATATTATTCACATAGTCCCAACACAATTGGATTAAGTGAACATAGATGGATTGTACCCAGTTACATTAAGTTGAGACCAAATGCTAAAGAATTGTGTTGCATTAGCTCATTTTAAATAAGTTAATTGAGCAAGCAGTAAAAATCACGTCAAGTGAACACCATCCGTTAGATGTCTGAATCTATTTGAACATTCCATAGTAATGTGATCATATCACTTTTTTATGACTGTGTTGAATACTCTGCCTGGCCAAAAAAATATATATAAAAAAATTGCTGTTTGGATTTAAATAAGCAGATACTTATGAGCCTATGATTGGATCACTATTGCGGTGATTAATATGTTTCAGCTGACAATTCTTTTAACCCTAACTGATGCAGTGTGTAGCTTCTAATTTCTTATACAACCATGTTGTAAGACGTATCCCGTGGTCATGGAAAAGATGTTACTGTGTTTAAAAGGGGCAAATTATTGGCCTGCATCAAGCAAAGAAAACAACTAAGAAGATTGCTGAAATCACTTGAACTGGGTTAAGAATTGTCCAACGCATTATTAAAACCTGGAAGGATAGTGGTGAACCGTCAGCTTTGCGGAAGAAATGTGGTCAGAAAAAATCTTGAATGATTGTGATCGGAGATCACTAAAACGCTTGAAGTCACATCATAAAAAATGGATAGTAGAACTCACGGCTATGTTTAATAGTGAAAGTAAGAGCATTTCCACACGCACAATGTGATGAGAACTTACAGGATTGGGACTAAACAAATGTGTGGCCACAAGAAAGCCACTTGTTAGTGAGGCTAATCAGAAAAAACTAATTCAATTTGCTAGGGAGTATAAAGATTGGACTGCTGAGCAATGGAAAAAGGTCATGTGGTCTGATGAGTCCAGATTTACCCTATTCCAAAGCGATGGACACGTCTGGGCAAGAAGGGAAGTGCATGAAGCGATGCACCCGTCATGCATAGTGCCCACTGCACAAGCCTCTGGAGGCAATGTTATGATCTGGGGATGCTTCAGTTGGTCAGGTCTAGGCTCAGCAATGATATGTGGCAATAAAGTAAGTCAGCTGACTACCTGAATGTAATGAATGACCAGGTTATCCCATCAATGGATTTTTTCTTCCCTGACGGTATGGGCATATTCCAGGACGACAATACCAAGATTCATCGGGCTCAAATTGTGAAAGAGTGGTTCAGGGAGCATTAGGAATCATTTTCACACATGAATTGGCCACCACAGAGTCCTGACCTTAACTCCATTGAAAGTCTTTGGGATGTGCTGGAGAAGACTTTACAGAGTGGTTCGAATCTCCCGTCATCAATACAAAATCTCAGCCAAAAATTAATGCAACCCTGGATGGAAATAAATATTTTGACGTTGCATAAGGTTGTCGAAACAATGCCACGATGAATGCACGCCGGAGGCTAAAGGCGGTCCAAAATAATATATTCTTTTGGCCAGGCAGTGTATGATTTGGATTTATGCAATATAATGATGTTCTTATCTCAAACATAAATGTATTAAGTTGATTTCAAGTGAACTGGTTTGGCATTTCCAATAAAGCTGCTTTCCCTTTTTTCAGTGTTACAATTTCATAATTTACAGTTAGACATATTCATGGCAATTGTTGGAGTGACTCCTCATGGGTAAGTTAAAAGTTTAAGAGACTTTCCAACTGCAGAAGGACTCCTGTAAGAACAGAAAGAGGATAAAAATGATGAGCAGTGGCCTCAAAGACCGGATATCCCAGGTAATTTAACACAAAAGACCATGGGCAAATATCTCTGACAGTAAATCTTTCCAGCTATGAAGACGACAGATCTGCTCTGGGTTATGAACAACCCTGTAATTTAGCCCAGCCAGGCACTAAGCACTGCTCTATAGTGTAAAATCACGAGACGTGAAATGTACCACCCCCATGCATTAATGCTTGCAATATGTCTAGTTTGAAGTAGAACTTCTTGGGATTTGAACAAACCCCTAACCACTGACGTGCACAGAAGTGGGGCAGCAGGGGCCCTTTCGTTCACAAATCTAAAGTCGCCCTTTTGGTCGTCCAGAAAAAGGGGAGAAATTTTAATAATTAAATTAAAATAGTTAAATAAAACAAAATTAAAATGTCAGAATCTCACAATAACACTAATAATGTGTTATTTTGATATTTCTTTGTAAATTGTTGGGGTATTAAAGAAAATTAATCGGAGGTGCCTTTAAGAGCGTGCGCTACAGCAGACTGGGGGCAGATTCCAATCGCAAGTGATCCTCCCTATGCCCTATACTCACTCCAAAGTCCAGAGCCCTTGAAGTGGGTACTCTGAAGGAAACATGGCATTACTGTATGAACGTACCCTTCGCTAACAATCTTGTGGAAGGGCCCTCCAAGAAAAGATTAATTTTCTCACTTTCGTTTTGATTGAGCTTTCGAGTGGTTTCCCCTCCTGCAGCAGTGCCCTTCAAGAAAGCAAAATTGCCAATTGCCTTTACCTCAGACGATTAACAGGTCAGATAAAAAGTCCACTCCATATATTGTGCTGTAAGTTCATCAAAAGAATAATACTTGATTGCTACCGCATTTCCAACATCGCGTACCTCTAGTGTAGACAGATTTATAAATTATAATGGGAGCTGTCACGTCGCTTTCAGTGATATAAATTAAATCTGTCTTTTATAAAATGTTGACATAAACTGAAGGAGTTGTCTGGTTCAGCCAAAGCCAGTTTGGTTTTGTTGAAACTAATAAGCCATTAGACTAATCACTTTCAGAAAAATACCATTAGGCTACCACAGTACCGCATCTCCTTATACACATATTACCCAGTCTGCGTAGGGCACCAACTCCCTAGGGGGGCACCAGAAACTCCACTGGCTGCCCTTACTCTCATGTTATAGGTTATTCAAGGACCCTGTTGCATTCGCAGAACACATAGTTGATCGCCTCACGCTCGCACTTTCTCATCGCGCCTTCGCACCATGTAGGGTAATGCCATCCATGGTTCTGAATGATTGATCATGTTCATATTTCATGATACTGTCATGGTACTCAAAGGTACTTTAAAAAATACCACAGTTTTACAGTGACACATGTCAAAAACATGGGATTATCACAGACCATGTCTTAAAATAAATAAATAAATAAACAAGTGTATTAGCATGGTGCTTTTTGTGAGAAATATAACAGATGACGCTATTAAAGAAGAATTGAAAAAATTATGTACAGTATATATATACACAAGAAAATGGTTAAATACTCAAAAAGCAAAGAAATTAGTTATGTATTTATAATAACTACTCATTAAAAAATATATATAATAATAAAAATCAGTGCCCTTTTTTATCCTTCCGCCCCTGTCCCTGCTAAGGTCTGTGCACGTCACTGCCCCTAACCCAACGGTGTGGAAATTGTCCTGCACCGTTTGTGCTATGGACATGAATGATACTTCAAAACTACCTCAGAACACCCTCACAACTATTGTACTTAGAAATCACCTAGCAACCCCTTAGCCACGCCCTGTCAGCAAACCAGGACATGGGCCAGTGTCACCCATATTTTCTAAAATGTAAAAATCTAGTTGCTTGTGCTCTCTCTGACTTGGATTCAACAGTAAAACCATACTGATCAACGTGTAACCCTTGCATTCTTTCTGCATGCACACTAACGCATTTAATCCAACTATGCATGTGGCATTAACAGTTTATTCTGTTATTGTAAGTCTGAATGACTTTTACTCCAGTGTGGTGGAAAGGCTTCAAAGACAGTCTGGCCCTGGGCTGAATCTGCATGGTATGTGCACTAAAGCAGACCTCATTTCCTTTATTTGTACAGGGAGGCAGTCATCCTTAAAGGCAAATCAAAGCACACAGTGCTCCTCTAGGAAATATGTAACCGAGAGAGTAATGAGCAATGCCTAATATGCCAAAAATGAGTGTCTTGACCATCCACACCTGTTCTCCCCTGCAGCATTCACACAAGTTGCTGAAGCCTGAATGTGTGAGGATTGTACATTCTTGTCACAAGAATAACCCATGTGTGACCTGGTGCCCTGGTCAGCCACCACATTCACACCAGAGTTTACCTCCCATCCGATGACCATCCACACTTTGCTATGTATGAGAAAAATGTGCAGGCATGAAGATGTTTAGAAGTCAGAACTGATTCCATAAAACGTTTGGTTTTGTTTATTGTTTTGTTTTTGTTTGTTTTTTGTTTTTTGTTTTTTTGCTTTGTTTTGTTTTGTTTCATTTGGTTTTGTTTATTCTCTTTGCCTTTGTTTTGTTTTTTGTTTTGTTTTATTTTAAAGTGTAAGTTCCCTGCCCAGTTTCAGCAATACGTTGATGCAACAAATATGATTCACATAGTCCCAACATAATTGGATTAATTGAACATAGATGGATTGTACATAATTAAATTAAGTTAAGACCAAATGCTAAAGAATTATGTTGCATTAGCTCATTTTAAATAAGCTAATTGAGCAAGCACTAAAAATCACATAGGTGGGGAATATTTGATTAAAGTTTGGTCTGTTACAGTTTGACACTTTTTTGTCCATTTTGCACATCAAGTAAAAGATATTATTTTTGTTGACTGAAATTTTGTCATTTTTGTGAAATGGAGAAAAATTAATGAATATAAAATGATGGGGGGGGCTGGGTAGCTCAGCAAGCAAAGATGCTGACTACCACCCCTGGAGTCGTGAGTTCAAATCCAGGGCATGCTGAGTGACTCCAGCCAGGTCTCCTAAGTAACCAAATTGGCCCAGTTGCTATGGAGGGTAGAGTCACATTGGTAATGTCCTCGTGGTCGCTATAATGTGGTTTGCTCTCGGTGGGGTGCGTGGTGAGTTGTGCGTGGATGCCGCGGAGAATAGTGTGAAGCCTCCTCACGCGCTATGTCTCCACAGTAACGCACTCAACAAGCCACGTGATAAGATGCGTGGATTGACGGTCTCAGACGTGGAGACAACTGAGTTTCGTCCTCTGCCACCCGGATTCACTACACCACCACAAGGACTTAGAGCACATTGGGAATTGGGCATTCCAAATAGGGGAGAAAAAGTGAAGAAAATAAAAAAATATATATATATAACATGATGAAATATTGCCTATTTTTAAAGGACATTTTTTTCAAAAGACTAAAACTGTAGCTAAAATGAAAAAATGAACACGGCAGTTGATAAAGCAAGTGAAACTGTAGGCCTAATAACACTGTGTACCCTTTGTCCTCTATCTGTCTATTGTACTGGAAACAAATCTCATTAACTTTCCCATGTAATCATTATTTCCTTTTTGTGTTATTTGTAGACTTTTCAATATCTTCCTCCCAACTATTTTTTCCCCCTTACAAAATTAGTAAACATTTGCTAGGGAGTTCAATAAGGGCATCCATTTAACACTAGGAGGCCGTTGCCAGCTTTGAACAGAAGAACTTGATGGAGAGAGTTGAGACAGTGAGAGTTTTCTGTTTATTCAAACTCTACCTCCAGGATGTTAGAAGCGCTGCTCTCCATCATTTGAATGGCACTTTACAAGGAGAAATGCTTTAATGTGTATACTGTACTCACTTGCTGGAGTTGTTTGAAAATTGCTGGAAAAGAGCTAGAGTCTGCCAGTTTGTCCTATTACAGCTCCATACCCTTGAGATGTTTAAAATCATCATCTTATTTCTTGTTTCACACATCTTGTTAATGTGTGAAAAGTTGCTTTGTTTATAAATGCCCCCCAAATTCAAGCTGAGTTACTCATTGGAAAATAGCCCTGGACGGGCTGTGATAAATGACATGTTTGCTTCAGTGCCTTTTAAAGGGGAACTCTCTTTTCAGAGCAATCTGTAACCTTTCCCTCATGCCAAAACTGATGCTTTAGAATGCTTCCCAACCAGGGATATGTGTACCCCAGGCAGTATTTAAAGCACAAAACAGTTGTTGAAGGGAGTTGAATTAAAATAAGGAATATAATATCAGTTTACATATTGTACTTGTTTTGATGGATTATATTACAGTTAACTTAACTCATTTGAAATAAACTCAATTGAAATCATTTGAGACCCTCTTGGAAGTTTGCTGAGGCCCCTGGATGAGAACCACTGCTTTAGAGGTTTAGGCTCTTGTATGCACCAAGAAAGAAGTGAACATACTAGGTTGACTGTTGGTAGAGAGAAACACATTCCTTCAGCTTTGAAGGTATACACAAATATATTTTCACAAATATACTGTAAGATATGTCAACCGTCTCTCTCGCTCTGATTACTTTCTGTGCCATGCCATTTAGTACACTTTTTCCTGTAAGTATGGTTACACAACAGCCAGGCAGGTTCTCTATTCAAATTCCATGCAAATACTATGCAAATTCAAAGAAATTACATTCCATATAGCGGGCAAGAGGATGTTTGAAAATTAGGGGGAAGTTCTAATTGTTTATGCTTGTCTAAGGGTATCTGTGGATGTGTGTTGAACAGGCTGATCAGGCAGCCATAACGGGGGCTGTGAGAACCTGTCCAGCATTCTCTCTCAACTTATTACCTGACAGACACAATATCAGCTGCCAGGACACAGCTGGTTTAAACTGATATTCAAACTCTTGAGCTGTTTTTCTCCTGATTAACAATGTTAGTAATTTTAACAGAAAACCATTATTAGTAAAATATTAAATTTAATTTGTGTGTCATTTGCATATGAGTTTTGCTCATTGTTTTTGGAAATGCCACATTCGATTAACTTCGTAAAGGAATATTCTGGGTTCAATACAAGTTAAGCTCACTCGACAGCATTTGCGGCGTAATGTTGATTACCACAAAAACAAATGTTGACTAGTCCTTTCTTTTCTTTAAAGAAAGCAAAAAAACTGGGTTACAGTGAGGCACTTACAATGGAAATAAATGGGGCCAATTTTTGAAAGGATCAAATGCACAATTGTGAAGCTTATAATTTTATAAAAGCACTTGCATTATTTAAGCTGTAAAGTTTTTTAAATCGTCATTTTAGGGATTACGATGTTTTGTCATCATGGCAAGTTATTAACGTTTAGTGATTGGGCCAATTCACTTCCATTATAAGTGCCTCACTGTAACCTCAATTTTTGTGGTTATCAACATTATGCCACACATGCTGTCAATTGAGCGTACCTTGTATTGAACCTGGAATATTCCTTTAAGGCTTTCGTACTAGTTACAATAACATTACAGATACCCACTGTACATTTAACATTGCCACTTGTAAAAAAATGTTTTACAGAAATCAAAAAATAGCATTTTTACCAGCATGAAGTACATAGCTGATATGTGTATTTGGAATTTTTACTAGTAAAAAAAAATTTAAGATATCTGTAATTGCATTTTTAATAGGAGTGAAACTACATTTACATAGAAACCAGAAAGCGGCTTATTGCAAGAAAGCGGGTTATTGTGAGAAAACAGCGTTCCTGTTTACATGCACTGTATAAGCGCCGTACTCTTTACTCCCGCATACATGCAGTTCGGTCAGTAAGCAGCTTTCTCCACAGCAACGTAATTTTCCCACGATACTTGTGTAAATAACATACATAGTATCCAAGAAAGACTTCAATATTTTATTCTTTGTTGCTTCACTTTATTTCCAGATATTACAGAGTTGTTGCTGTGTTTGTTTCCTTATTTTTCCATCGTGATATGTAGCGGAATTGCACTGAAATAATGAGATTTTCCTGTAATGTAAAACTCTGGGATTCCCTCGATGTAGGAGCGTTTTCTTAAGTGCATGTAAACGTAGTCAAATCGGTGTAAGGTTATAAACGGTGTAAGAATAAACCGGTCGACACAGGTAGTTTTTTGCCCATTACGCCGACTTGGCGTGGCATGTAAACACCTTTTCTGGTGCGCACATGTTGAGCGCATGTCTCTTCACGGTTGACGTCAAAAGCAGAGAATAACGTGATTATTTCTTGCTTTGTCAGATTTTTAAATAAGTAGATTTTTGGGACACTAAAGAGACCTTTCTACTGACTCTGAAAAACACCAAAAGAAATGTGCCCAGGGTCCCTGCTCATCTGTGTGAACGTGTCTTAGGCATGCTGCATGGAGGCATGAGGACTGCAAATGTGGCCAGGGCAATAAATTGCAATGTCCGTACTGTGAGACGCCTAAGACAGCGCCACAGGGAGACAGAAAGGACAGCTGATCGTCCTCACAGTGGCAGACCACGTGTAACAACACCTGCACAGGATCAGTACATCCGAATATCACACCTGCGGGACAGGTACAGGATGGCAACAACAACTGCCTGAGTTACACCAGGAATGCACAATCCCTCCATCAGTGCTCAGACTGTCTGCAATAGGCTGAGAGAGGCTGGACTGAGGGCTTGTAGGCCTGTTGTAAGGCAGGTCCTTACCAGACATAACCGGCAACAACGTCGCTTATGGGCACAAACCCACCTTCGCTGGACCAGACAGGACTGGCAAAAAGTGCTCTTCACTGACGAGTCACGGTTTTGTCTCACCAGGGGTGATGGTTGGACTCGCGTTTATTGTCGAAGGAATGAGCGTTACACCAAGGCCTGTACTTTGGAGCAGGATCGATTTGGAGGTGGAGGGTCCGTCATGGTCTGGGGCGGTGTGTCACAGCATCATCAGACTGAGCTTGTTGTCATTGCAGGCAATCTCAACGCTGTGCGTTACAGGGAGGACATCCTCCTTCCTCATGTGGTACCCTTCCTGCAGACTCATCCTGATATGACCCTCCAGCATGACAGTGCCACCAGCCCTACTGCTGTTCTGTGTGTGATATCCTGCAAGACAGGAACGTCAGTGTGCTGCCATGGCCAGCGAAGAGCACAGATCTCAATCCCATTGAGCACATCTGGGACCTGATGGATCGGAGGGTGAGGGCTGGGGCCATTCCCCCCAGAAATGTCTGGGAACTTGCAAGTGCCTTGGTGGAAGAGTGAGGTAACACCTCACAGCAAGAACTGGCAAATCTGGTGCAGTTCATGAGGAGGAGATGCACTGCAGTTCTAAATGCAGCTGGTGGCCACACCAGATACTGACTGTTACTTTTGATTTTGACAACCTCCATTTTGACATGCATTGCACAGTTATTAGAAAGTGCTATGAACTCAAGATGGTGATCAAAGTCCTGTGTAGTTGTAACTGACCCCTCTCATCTTAAAAATATAATATCACAGGAGGAAGCAATTTCTGCACAAAGAGTACAAGTTGTAGTGCTCCATCTTTGAGAAGGAGAGCTACAGAACGATTACAGTTCACACAGTTATTGTGGTTTGACACTGTATCAGTCATCCTCCCCAAAAGGGAGCACCTTAGATCAGTAGATCACTCCCTCAGGACATCCAGTGTCTGACTGGGGCTTTGTTGTGTCACTTCTGCTTCCCTCTCTGAGGGGAATTTCCTGATAATCACAGAAAAAGAGTGGGCTATTTTCATTGGAGGAGAAAGGGCGGAAAGAGGCCTATTTGTCAGGCTTTCACTGCATCCTGATGGGGATTTGGATGGTGACTGAGGCCGAGAGGACGAACAAGGAAATGCTCTTATTTTTTTGTCTAAGTTAATACAGAAAACTTTGGTTTTGGGGCTGTATGAGATAACCTCTGCATGGCTTTGTCTAGCCCTCATTGTACTGTTTGCTGTGACCAAAATATACTTAAAGAGATAGTTAACCAAAAAATTTAAAATCCTCTCATTATTTACTCACCCTTGTGTTGTTCCAAACCCTTAAGACTTTCTTTTATTTAATGGAACACAAAAGAAGATTCACTTTCATTGCATATTTTTCCATACAATGAAAGTAAATGCTTATATCAATTTAAAAAATGTACATGTATATCTCTGGGACTCCAAAATTAAACATGGTAAATTCAATCTCAACAGAGCATGAGTGCTATGAGAGTGGCGGAGTAAGAGACGAGATTACCCATTCAGTACAGACATGTAATTGAGGACAGCAGGCAAGATGGGTTTGTTTTAATCACAGCCAATTTAGCTTTTACTACCAAGTGCATATTTGGAGCTGTGGTGAGTTTGGTGGCTTTATAGTGTCTTATTGCATGGGGAGGCCTGGAATGTGAGCGGAGGGAGTTCAGCATGCTGCTTGCCACCATACATGGGGTCTCTATAACTCACAGAGATGAGGATCTGCCACTGCCGAGTCGACCACACTGGGCTTGACTCACTCCACCCAAAGAATCTCATCTTCACACAAACAGCAGGTTTTGATGATCTGACCCCGGTGCCCCTCATTTAGACACACATAAATAGACTCACTTATACGGGAGTGACTCTCAAGAAAACTGCCAAGAATGTGTCATATCAGAGATAGTACTGAAGCAGACAGGTTTACATATGAATGGGAGAAAATGTAATGCTGAATATGGCGGCTCTATAAATGGAAGTCCTGCCTTACAGTTTAAAGAGCAATTCACCTTTCTGATAGAGTTGTCAGATTTTATTGCTGAACTGAAATTTGTTATTTCATCGTAGTTTTGACCGACCGTTTTGGAAATTTCAGTCTTTCGCCATTCAGGGAGATAGGAGCTGCACAGTGCTTGTATTGTGCTTGTATCCATTAGACAGACAGAAAATAGCTGCCTGGAAGCACTATGAACATTGCCGCCGAGTGACCTGACTTGCCTTTAAGTACTTTGGTCTCATTTCTGGGTCATATTTCACCCCAAAATCAAAAGAAAAAATAAGAAATTGTTGATTGTAATACACACCTGCTGCTGTTGCTCTGCTGGTGCACTGGGACACATCATCAGTGATATATTATTATATTATGCTTAAAGAAAATGGAGATGAAATGTTTACTGTAATGCAGCAAAACAAAGCAATATATTAATTAATTTGTAAAGTGCATGCTTAATTTGTCAAAACACACACACACGCACATATATATCTCCTCCTGAGATCTGAGCATGACTGCTGTGTACATTTTCCATTTCACTTTTTGATTTGTAACTAGTAGCACCTACTAAACATGCAAAAAACCAAAAAAGTTCTAGAGCATATAGTTTTCCTAAAAATGTATGGCAACATATAAGTTGAATAAGTTTAATGAGAAATATGCATAATTAATTCTGATTCAAATAATGGCCAGCATCATTAAATCACTGCCAACCATGTTAAAATAAAGTTATACATTATAAATTCTGAATCTATGTACTAATTTCATTTTTACATTTACATTTATTAATTTGGCAGATGCTTTAATCCAAAGCTACTTACAAAAGAGGAATACATTATAAGCAAATCATCTTAAGGAAACAGTGGTACGAGAAGTGCTATATTACAAAGTTTCACTTGCATCAGAATAGTAGTATTCAAGACAGATTAAAGTGCAACAAGAAACAAGTGCTCATGGAAAAGATATGTTTTTAGCCGTTTTCTGAAGACAGAAAGTGAGTCAGCTTCATGGATGGAGTTGGGAAGGTCATTCCACCAATGTGGTACGATGAAACCAAAAGTCCGGGAAAGTGTTTTGGTGCCTCTTTGTGTTAGTACAATAAGGTGCCGTTCCTTAGCCGACCGCAGGCTTCTGGTGGGAACGTAGTTCTGCAGAAATGATTTTAGGTATGCTGGAGCAGACCCAGTGACTGTTCTGTATGCCACCATCAGAGCCTTGAATTTGATACATGCATCAACCGGCAGCCAGTGAAGAGAGACAAGGAGTGGTGTAACATGCGCTCTCTGCTGCATTCTGGATCATTTGCAGTGGTCTAATTGCACATGCAGGGAGGCTTGCAATGAGAGCGTCACAGTAGTCCAGTCTAGTTATAACAAGTGATTGAACAAGAAGTTGTGTGGCATGTTCAGAGAGGAAGGGTCTTCTTGATATTGTAGAGTGTAAATTTACATGATTGTGCTGTCTTTGTGATGTGGTCTGTGAAATTTAGTTGGTTATCGATGGTTACCCCTAGATTTCTGACCGTTTCGGAAGGCATTACTGTAGTTGAACCCAGCTGCACGGTGATGTTGTGTTCAAGAGCAGGGTAGGCTGGAAAGACAAAGAGTTCAGTCTTGGCTTGGTTAAGTTGCAGGTGGTGTGCCTTCATCCAGGCCGAGATGTCTGTCAAACAGGCAGAGATTCGAGCAGTCACCGTGGTGTCGTTGGGCCGGAAAGACAAGTAGAGCTGTGTGTCATCGGCGTAGCAGTGGTAAGAGAAACCATGTGCCAGAATGATGGGTCCCAGTGATGTTGTGTATATAGAGAAGAGAAGTGGCCCAAGCACTGAGCCCTGAGGTACCCCAGTTAGTAGCTGATGTGACTTGGACACCTCACCTCTCCAGGCTACCTTGAAGGACCCACCTGAGAGATAGGAATTAAACCAGTCAAGCACAGTTCATGTGATGCCCAGTGTAGAGTGGGTGGAGAGTAGGATCTGATGGTTGACTGTGTCAAAATCTGCAGAAAGGTCCAGTAGAATCAGGACGGATGATCTGGATCCAGCTTTCACCTGTCTCAGTGACTCAGTGACAGACAGCAGGGCAGTCTCAGTGGAGTGTCCACTTTTGAAGCCTGACTGATTATCATCCAGCAGCTTGTTCTGTGAGAGATAGGCAGAGATCCTGCCCTTTCAAGTGTTTTCGCCATGAATGGGATGAGAGAGACTGGTCTGTAGTGTTCTACTTGTGTGTGGTTAAGTGCAGGTTTATTCAGCAGCGGAGTTACTCGAGCCTGCTTAAAAGTAGTGGGAAAAATGACTGTAAGTAGAGAAGTGTTAATTATGTGTTTGAGTGCAGGTAGGATGGACGGAGAGATGGCCTGGAGAAGGTGGGAAGGAATGGGGTCAAGGGAACAGGTGGTGGGGTGGTTGGAGAGGAGGAGTTTAGAGACCTCAGTGTCAGTCAGAGGAGAGAACATAGAGACAGAAGAGCTGCATACAGGAGGTGGGTGTTTTACAGGGTGTGGTGCTGAGAATGTATTGCTGATGGCTGTAACCTTATTAGTAAAAAATGTGGCGAAGACATCTGCTGTCAGTGAGTGGAGGCGGAGGACAGAGAAGAATGTTGAATGTTCTAAACAAGCTGCAAGTGTCTGTGGTGCTGTTGATCTTTTTCTGGTAATATGAAGTTTTTGCAGATTTAACGTTATCTGAAAAAAATGCAAGCAGAGACTGATACTTACCCAGATCTGCTGGATCTTTAGATTTCCGCCATTTCCTCTCAGCTGCCCTGAGGTCAGTCCGATGTTCACGAAGGACGTCAGAGAGCCAGGGGCTGGGTGGTGTCATACGTTCTGGCCTAGAGGAGAGAGGACAGATGCTGTCTAGACAGGTTGTTAAAGTAGAGCTTAGTGTGTCTGTGGCAGTGTTTACATCCAGGGTGGAAAATAAGTTTTGTGTGGGAAGAGAGGTAGAGACAGAACTGGAAAGGCGAGAGGGTGAAAGTGAACGGGGGTTACTGCGAAAGGAAACCAAAGGCGAAGTCTATTTTTATATAGATAGGAGAGTCGTGTTGAATTGAACAAAGTAGTGATCAAAGACATATAAAGGAGTAACAAGAATATTTGAGTTGGTACAGTTACGTGTAAAAATGAGATCCAGCTGGCTGCCCGATCTGTGAGTTGCTGTAGTGCTTAGTCTTTCCAAGTCAAACGAGGCCAGAAGAGCATGAAGTTCAGTGGCCTGGGGCTTGTCTTGGTGTGTGTTGAAATCTCCAAGAACAACAAGTGGCCTACCATCTTCTAGGAAGGAGGACAGCAGGACATCCAGCTACTCGAGAAAGTTTGCCAGCTGACCTGGAGGGCGATAGATGACAACAACATGGATTTTTGTGGGTTGCATTGTAATAATAGCATGGAATCAAAAGAAGTATTGTTACATAGAGAGGAGTGTGGTGAAAATGTCCAGTTGTTTTGAATGAGCAAACCTGTTCCCCCACCCCTACCGGTGTGTCGAGGACATGGGACAATTACCATTGTCCCATGTCTGCCAAACATGTTGAGTGGTCCAAACATCATCTGCAGCTTGAAACGGGACATTTGGTCGGATTTTAGAAGTTAATGCACCCTATTTAGTGAAAGACTTAACCTCCAGTGTCTGTCTACACTGGTCTCAGAACAGTTTGAAATGCACTGGTCAAATTCCAGAGACTGCTATCAAAATATTTGGTGGAAAGATACATAGGCCTCAAAGAACCACCTACATGTTTCTTCTCTCTTTACACTCAATGTTTAAAAAGGCCCTCATCAGTCCCATTGTTTGTGTTCTCTGGCCTTTCAGGTCTTTGATACTTGATTGATAATCAGCTGGTCACCTCCCACTACATGTTTAACATTGGACTGATTTTGGGAGGCACTGGATAACATGAAGCAACATAAAGAGGCTTTGGGCATTCACATTCCATACAATGCGCAGGTAGATATCCATCTACACTTGTGAATCATGCTTTATTTATATCCTGACAAATTTGAGAGTGTAGAACATCATACATCAAAGACCCCTCACTTAGAACGATATGTGTGGGAGATTAAACCACAGAGGTCTTCAAAGCAGATCTTCTTTGGTATTTTTTCCCTCCTGGGTGATTTTGAGATCATAATGGCAATGATTGCCGTGATGTGTTATGATCAATGTCAGTGTGGATTCTCATATTTTGTTTATTACTGCATGATGTGATGGAATGGCCATTGATTGAGCAGTTTGGCATTACGTTTTTGGGAAGTGGTTTGTGGTTTGACTGTTTGCTGGTTTATTGCTGGTCCATAATAGTCTACAAGCTCTACCATCTTGACCAAGATGGTCTACCAGGTGGAATCCAGATCCATATGCTGGTATTCCAGCTGAACAACCATTTAGACCAGATTGGACCAGCTAATGGCCATGATGCCATCTTATCGTATGCCACCCAGGGAGTTGCCCAGAACTGGACTGCCAGGAGAGGGTGTGGTGGCAATGCTAGCATGCTCATTAGGGTCTTACTGTGCCCTTGGGAACCACAACATCCACTGATCTGATAACAGCAGTATACTGACCAACAGCAGTGACCACAGAAGACAGACTTTGAAAACAGACAATGAGAAAGTGTAATTAAAAGAAAAGGGTAGAGTTAAAATGCTAATGCCGAGTCAACTGTAAGTAAGTAGGTTGATTCCACAAAAAAGTGTAAACACTGTGGCGCTTGCAAAACATTCCTCTGTTTGTGTTAGCATCCTGACCAGCCTGATACAGCAACATTGGCTCAACCAATGGCGTAGGTTTGGGACAGGACTGCATGTTTGTCCAACAAATGGAAAACGGTGGTGTTTGGTAAACCTTTTAGAAAAGTCAGTATTTTCCAAATCTGTTTGTGATGCTAGTAGCAGAAAAATTACATAAGGGATGAGATAGAGTTATGCTTCTATGATTTAAGAGAAAAGAGTGTCTCACCATAGAAGCAGACAGTTCACACTTATCTCCGCCATAGCACCCCTTGCGGCAATGTTGAACTATAATTGCTTCTATGAATTATGCAACAACACTCAATCGAGCTTGCATAGCTAGAAGCGTCTGTGTTCAGGTACTTGCTTAGAGCCACACTTTGTCCACACTTCTTGAAAAATCATTGCTACAAGAGTGGACAAAATGGAGTTTGAACTTACTGAACTCCTGCTACCCAATCGTAGAGTCTGGACAATTGTCCGTTCACCCCATTCCATTTTGGAACCAGTGACCCCTTTGGTGGACCCCGGTCAGAGCTCCTAATTACACCTAATGTGGTGTAATAGTCCCAAGAGGAGGACTGTCTATGTAGTCCGGCTGCCAAAAGAGTGATATGTGGAAAAGAGGGTGGTGCACATTGTGCGTGGTGGGTCCCACGTACATGACCATCAAGGCAGCAATTAAGATGCTGATCCGCACATTAAGGAGTGCAGCTCCCACCGTCAGAAGGAAAACAGTTCTGTGGACGGAAAAACAAATATACAGTATATATATATATATATATATATATATATATATATATATATATATATATATATATATATATATATATATACACTACCGGTCAAAAGTTTTGAAACACTTGACTGAAATGTTTCTCATAATCTTAAAAATCTTTCATCCCAGGGTGATACCTTAAGAAGTTGGTTGAGAAAATGTCAAGAGTATATGTCTGCAAATTCTAGGCAAAAGGTGACTACTTTGAAGATGCTAAAATATAACAAAGTTTTGATTTTGTTTACATAATTCCCATAGTTCAATTTATCTTATTCCATAGTTTTGATGACTTTACTATTATTCTAAAATGTAAAAAAAAAAAATAATAATAATAAAGAATGAGTAAGTGTTTCAAAACTTTTGACCGGTAGTGTATATATATATATATATATATATATATATATATATATATATATATATATATATATATATTCACTCAAACACATATATGAATTATGTATAATAAAATATAATATTTAATATAATGTATAGCTTAATAAACAAATATTAATATATTTAAATATTTATGTTATATTTAATTATAAATAAATTACATTACGTTAAATATAAATAAATAAATAAATATATTAAGCATAAAATATCAGTTTATATGCAAAAATGCCCTAGACTTACAGTATATTGAAGGAGTGACCCGAGCCATATGTAGTGACCAGAGTATCATAGAGAGGTAGGCTCTTTGGATGTTTGATTGCACCCAAGCTACACCCTAGCAACCGCCCACATCACCTAAACAACTCCAAAGCAACACCTTGAGAAGCACCCAGAACACCCTAGCATCATGGAGGCCAGTTGTACATGGACAAGAACCACTCACATTTGCTTTAGAAAATTTCCAAAACATTTTGGCACCCATACCTCCAAAAATGTTTTTACGGAAGCTCTGTCTCTCAAGCTCTCATTCTAACTATCTCTTTTCTTCTCCTCTATTTTTTACTGTCTTTCATCCACTTCTTGCCACCCATGCTGACAGCTGCCCTCTTGGCAAGTGTCTTGGCATGTGATAATTAGTGTAAAGGTGATAGAGGGCACTGGGAGGGGGAGTAAAGTTTTGTACTGGAGAAGGAATAGAGGGTATGCTGTGTCCAGCTGGCTGTTCCTAGCATTACAGGCTGAGCTTTGTGAGGTCTGACAGCTGCATTGAAACTGTACGTGTGCATGTACTTTTATGAAATACATTTGTTGTATTACTCAATTTTTTGCCATACAATTTGTATTATTCTCCCTTTAACTCAACATACCAATGTAAATTGTAACAGTGCAAAACTAAACACCATTAAATATTGATTCAGCTGCCAGTGACATAATTAAAGCCAAAGTACTCAAGATAAATAACTTTATAGCAAAATTACATTCACCGCACCCATCATCTAAATATGGAGATAATGTAAGACATCAAACAGAAGCTTGTAACAGACATTTTGATGTGTAAATCATTCATTTCCAGGACCTTAATCTATATTCATAGAGCAATGTGTAACATATATTTATGATGAGAAAAGGAAATGTATCATAAAGATGAGGCTATAAACTCCTAAACTGAGATAATAACCACAGTGGCATTTCCATGTAGGCTACTCCAGGGAATGAATGAGCTGAAAGAACCGATGACATTGCTTCAGAGCTTTCTGATTGGTTATTTGTCCAAGCAGAAGGATCTGGATTGGCTGAATGCAGCAGCCATAAAGCATGTTGTTATCTTTGACTGTGAATGAGGGTAACTGAAAAGCAAACAGGAACAACAATTTCATTGAGCGCCTTGTTTGTCAAATGTGTTAAGATTGCAGTCATAGGAAAAGTTTGTGAACCATAAATTCTCAAGTATCTTTGTTGATACTGGTTTGAACCATTTCCGGGCTATTAACAGCATTATTTCTGCTGTTTTAATACAAGAATAATGTGTGCTATGTATGATCTTTCTGGTAAATCTGGTTGACCAAGGAAGTTTTGCTGGTTAAGCAAGTTAAGATGCCTGATGGGGACACTAGCAAACCAGCATCCAATACGCAACATATTTTGGTCTTTTTAGATGGCCTGTCTATATATTTTCCTGCTTTTATGCCAGAATATCGTGATTGCTTGCAGCTTTTCATGAAGTTTTGCAAGCTCACATTGTTCGGCCTACTGCTAACACTCTCAAGGCGAGAGCTCAAAGTGAGGGCAGTTTGCTAACCTGGGCCTGTTTCCCCTTTTCCCTTTTTAAAATATGACCTCTTGCCCTATGCATTCTCCCAAGCCAGAACAGGGGGCTGATTTGGGAGGCCTGACTGTCAATCTATTTAGCTTTTTCCTCAACGGACTTCAATCAAACCTCTTTTGAACCCCATGCTCAATGGCCACAGTGCCAGCTGATTACCTTCCTTTAGCTATGTAAATCACTCCCACAAGCTCAACGCCACCACAATGGCTCTTTTTAGTGCGCTAGCTCCCTGGTCCGCAAAAGGGATTATGACTGTTTAAAAAAGCCAGTCATCTCAAATCAGCCCCATTATATAGCGCTTTACGTAGCATTGCTGCATGTTTGTTCCTGTCTGGAGGCCATTTTAGGCCTCTTTGTAGGGCTCAGTGAAAACATCTGTTTGTCATCCATAAACATATTTTACTGCATTGTAACATCATTATAAAAATGATGGTCAGTCCATTCCATCATCCCTCGTACAACCGCATACAAGGCTTTTGGGACAATCATTGGTCTGGAAGCTACCATAGGCCAGTAGCATCATGTTTAACTCCATTATGATTAGAAGTAAAGACTATACATTGGTGTTGAAACTGATAGATTCCAACCCTGCTGAAATAAACTGCATACACCAGTCTAAACTAATTTGGTGGTCTTAGCTGGTCTCCCAGTCTGGTCAAGCTTGTCTTGTTTGCTGGTTCTAGAAGGTTTTTGAGCACTTGTAAGCTGGTCATGCTGGGAGACCAGCTGGTCGACCAGCTTAACATCAGCTTGGCCAGGCTGGTAGACCAGCTAGATCAGTTTAAACCAGCTTAGACCCGCAGACCCGTTTTAAGTTTGAAGGTTATACAGTTATTACAGTAACACAAACAGACAGCTAGAGTGTGTGTGTGTGTGTGTGTGTGTGTGTGTGTGTGTGAGAGAGAGAGAGAGAGAGAGAGAGAGAGCAACTTAAAAGAATATTCCAGGTTCAATACAAGTTAAACTCAATCGACAGCATTTGTGACATTATACTGATTACCACCAAAAATTATTTTGACTCGTCCCTCCTTTCCTTTAAAAAAAATCAAAACAGTAAGGTTACAGTAAGGCGCTTAAAATAGAAATGAATGGGGCTCATTTTTGGAGGGTTTAAAAGCAGAAATATAAGTGTAAACATAGTTCTAGCGGGAGACTCGCAGCTGTACATCATCAAGCCATTATCTAGTTAGCTCCTAGCCAATCATACATAAGCCATTGCTTTAAAAGCCTGCTCTTAATTGACCTCTTTGCTGTTTCATTGTGCCAACACGGCAACCTCCACCTCCCCACCACCACCAGTCAAGTCCCGTCCTGCACGGTGGTAGGCTCCTCGCCCCCTGCCTCCTATCTCCGGCAGGATCCGATGGTTCGAATAGCAATCTCATCGGACCGCCAGACGGGGCTAACGTCAAAAGAGGAAATATATTCTGTGGTTCTATATCATTTCATCAAATAAATGTTATGTCAACTTTACCAAGCCTGCGAGTCTTTCTGATAGAAATGTGCTTATAATTTTATAAAAGCACTTACATTAATTCTTTTGTTAAATCTCATGCATTATTTGACCTGTAAATTGGTTTAAATTATCATTTATACAGTCATTTTAGCAGTTTAATGTTTGTTGATATTACACCATCATGGCAATAAAGTTATAAAATTGGCTATAACTTTACACAGAAAAGGTTAGTATGCAATTTTATCACACTAAAATCATGTTAACATGCATACTGTTTATGTCTTGTGGTAATGCTTTTCAAGTAGTGAGTATTTTAACGTTTATGAAGTGGCCCCATTCACTTCCATTGTAAGTGCCTTAATGGAACCCAGAGTTTAGCTTTTTTTTTTAAAGAAAAGGACGAGCAAGTCAAAATTTATATTTGTGGAAATTAATATTAAACCACAAATGCTATCCATTGAGCAGAACTTGTAATTAGAATTTCTGGCAGTTGGAGTTTGAATTAATGAGCATTCCATTGGTCCATCTGAACATTCCATCAATGTCTATGGGATTTTTTTAGGTTTTTGATCGTCCACTGGGTGAAAAGTTCAGTTTGAAAAGACATAGCACCCCATTCCAAAGCAGTCTGAAGGTCTGTGCAGAGTTTGGTGGATGTAGCTTGAAAGCTACAAATTTCTAGTTAGAAATTTTGGTCTTGGTTTAGGGATTTTGAAAAAACCCTAAACAAAGTTTGTTGAATAATAGTTTGACTTTCACTTTCATTGCTTTTCTTTTTTTCATACAATGAAAGGGAATGGTGACTAAGGCTAACATTCTGCTAATATCTATTTTATTTTTATTTTACATGTAGAAAAGTTTCCCTACACAAAAGTAAAGTGTTGTTACTTCATGTTCAAACAGAAAACAAAATGATGATGATAGCAAACATGCTGCATTAAAAGGACATTTCACATAAAAAAAACTACTTAACAATCCATAAAATAGCATAATGATAAATAAAATATTATAACTGGAACTATTTTAAGAAAAGTATATATGTCAATTGGGATCATGTGTCACTCAAAGACTGGGAACGCTTCTTAGAGCCCATCCATCCATCCAAGACAAAATTAACTTATAGTAATTATTTCAAATTGGTTTTTACTGTCGTAAAGAGAGAATTGCAAAAACACTGCATCTCTACATAATACAGTGAAGTTTTAAGCTAAAAAATATCTTAACTTGCTCAACAAAAGGAGTCTTCCACACACTCACACAAATGCGCACGCACACACACTTCTCAACACAAAGCCTTCAGCCCTGCATAAAAAGAAGTAGGATCCTTAACCAGCAAACGAGCTTGATCCTCGACTACGCAATGTCCAATTCAAAGCAACACAGGCACAACACTGCCAGCCAACATTGGTTTCTAAATAATTAGGAACGGGCCCCACACTTTGGCGCGCTCCAGGACAAAGGGGGAAGGGGCGTAAGGCCCATGTGAGCCTCGCACACAGACAGCAAGGCAGCAGTAGCAGCGTGGCTCAGCATTAACGAGTGTGCGCTGATTGAAAGCTCCAATTGTGGCCCACGCCTCGGCGTGCTCCTCTGGCCGTACATTCATCGCCACTTCCTGGGGCCTTTGTGTGTCACTGAGTTAGAGAGAGCAAGGGGAGGGGGAAAGGGCCACCCGACCCGGAACATTGGCACGACACGGTGGGCCCCCACAGGAGCGGCTCTACCATCTGCCGCAGTAATTCAGCTGCCCACATGCCAGAGCAGCCACGCGGCCCACTTACGCAACACTACTCACCATGGGCCTCTCCACACAAAGCCCAGAAACAAACACCGCGAGCCAGCCTGGAATTTTCGCCTCACTAGTGCCCTTTCTCTTTTCTCTAATGCCTTTTGAACAGTTGTGTTTGCCCCCTGCTCTCATCAGCTCAACCCGTGATGCGACTGTGCCATCAGAGCCGAGTCCTTCTGGCAGCACGGAGCCTCATCACTCTTCCCGCTATGCAGACGCCCTCTTTTTCAAGCGCAACATGTTGGTAAATTACAAAGTGCCTGGTGGACCAAGTCAGAGATCTTGCTCATTTCTTTCTCTTTCGACTTTCCAGCTTGTAATTAACCACATCCAGAATAATTCCTTAGACTGCCAGCACTGGAAGAAATTGATTCATTAAGTTTAAGAGGACTTTTCAGAGCATCCATTTTAAGTGGACTGTTGTGGAGAAATGTAAAGCCACTAGCCTGCTGAGCACGATTAGGGCTCTTTGTTGCCATTGTTCAGCGTGACCTTTTTGAACCTTGAGGTTATCACACCAATAAAATGTTTTGTTTTTAAAGAATAGTTCACCCAAAAATAAAAATGATGTAATTATTAATCTCACTCCAAACCTGTATGACTTTCTTTCTTCCATGGAATTCAAAAGGTAAATAATTGTAAATAATGTCAGAAGTATTAGTCATAGTTTTAGTCTTTTGATAAAATTTTGTCAGAATTTTGTCATTTTTTATTCATTAACTTTAGTTACTTTTACTGTGACTAATAATAGCACATAATTTTAGTCAATGAAAAAAAAAAATAGTTGATGATAATGTGCAAAATGAAAAAACTTATCAAACTGTCAACAAACCAAACTTTAATAAAATATTTGAACCTTTAGAAAAATGTATATGCTTAGCATTTATTACTTTAAACATGTATTAAACATATATATATATATATATATATATATATATATATATATATATATATATATATATATATATATACACAGTATATTGACAAAATCCTTAAACTGGTTTATTTATAGGCTAAAATAATAATAATAATAATAATAATAATAATAATAATAATTTGAAAAATACTTTATATTTAAGCATTGTAACAGGACCAAGTCTCCATCATTTCAAAATAAGAGTACCAAAATAAGTGTAATAAGTGTATTATGGGCTTGTTCCTACTCCTGCATTGTTATGTTTCCAAATCTTAATTTTTTCATTTGGATGTTGGTTTTAAAATCTATTGGCCGATTAATCGGTTATCTGCCTTTTCCACCACCTTAGTTAATGGTATCACCAAAATCCACTATTGGTCAACCTCTAATTCATTTACTGAAGTATTAGCTACTTTTAAAGTTACTGGTTTCTGAATTTGTCATGCTTTAGGGACTGTCATTATTTTTTAGTTTTTTAGCCAGTTTAGGATATTGCATTGCATGTAGAGCATTTTTATGGAAACGGCATATTCACAATGCAAGTTACGCTTTCTGACTAGAATGTAACTTAGTTAAAGCTCACCTGTTTATTCGCTTCATTGTCTGTGCAGATGAAAGTTTTAATGTTACAAATATGGTATGTTGTGAATGTGGTGATTAATCTCATGTATAAATAGGATACATTTGAGTGAGGTTATTAACACGTTTTTAAAGTTGTTCATTTTGCCGGTTTTCGGGTCTTTCTGTTCATGCAGCTCAAGCAGGGAAAGACCCACAATATTGGATTTGATGAATCAATTCTACTTTATTTTTTAGATGTTTCTTATTCTAGATCAAGATGGTGGATGGCAGCCACGGTGTGGAGCACTCCAATTGTTTTGTTGTTTTTGTTTGTTTGTCCTGTGTTTAGTAATCTTTTTCCAATCAATTTTACAAGGGACGAACTGCTGAACATTCGGCAGCACATACCAGACAATCTTTTCCCAGTTTTTGACTATTCGGACGCTTTGCTGGACATTTTAGTCGGAGGCGCAGCTGTGTTGTTTAAGAGATGCAGGCGAGGGAAATGAGGTGGCGTGCTGGTCAGGCTTCATCAACGCGGCTTTCAAACAGCACTGCCGAGTATTCATCTAGCGATCCTCCGCTCTCTTCCTAACAAAACGGACGAACTACATCTCCTCACCCAAACAAACAAGGACTTTTCAACCTCTGCTGCCTTGTGCTTCACAGAAACCTGGCTGAGTGAAGCCATTCCGGACAGCATGTTATATCTGCCGGGCTTTCAGCTGTTCAGAGCGGGTCACATCGCGGATTTAACAGGGAAAACGAGAGACAGAGGAACATGCTTTTACGTCAATGAAAGTTGGTGTACAGATGTAACAATGTTAAAGAAGATGTGCTGTCCTAATTTGGAAATGCTCTTTATTAACTGTAAGCCTTTCAACTTGCCGCGAGAGTTTTCCTTGTTTATTCTAGTGAGTGTTTATATCCCGCCACACGCATGCGTGAATGCAGTGCTGCAACAGCCGGCTGATCAAATCACAGACACAGAACAACAACACCCAGACTCAGTTTTATTCTTATTATTATTCTTGGGGATTTTAACAAAGCAAACCTCAAATGTGAACTACCCAAATACAAACAGCACATTATATACCCAACCAGAGACAGAAATATACTGGATTATTGCTACACAACAATGAAGAATGCATATCGCTCTGTCCCTAGAGCAGTTTTGGGACTCTCTGATCATTGTCAGGTTCATCTTCTTACAGGTAGAAACTAAAATCAGCTAAACCTGTAGTACAGACTGTAAAGGGATGGACCAATGAAGCAGAGCTGGAACTACAAGCCTGCTTTGACTGCACTGACTGGAGTGTATTTGAGGCTGCAGACATCAATCTGGATGAGCTCACAGATACTGTGACATCATATATCAGTTTCTGTGAGGATATGTGCATTCCTACTAGGACTTATTTAACAAAATGGTGGAGATGATTGTGGACTTTAGGAGGAAGGACCCCCCCCCCCCCCCAAAGTGGGAGACCCACATTGTGAAAAAGGCGAGGTTGTACTTCCTTCGCCAGTTGAGGAAGTTCAACCTGCCACAGGCGCTGCTGATACAGTTCTACTCAGCAGTCATTGAGTTTGTCCTCTGCACTTCAGTAACTGTCTGGTTTGGTGCAGCTACGAAATCGGATATCAGAAAACTACAAAGGGCAGTTTGGAATGCTGAGAGGATTATTGGTTGCCCCCTGCCCTCCCTTCAAGAACTGTACACTTCCAGAGTGAGGAAAAAGGCTGGAAAAATCACTCTGGACCCCACTCACCCAGCCCACTACCTTTTTGAACTGTTGCCTTCTGGCAGGTGCTACAGAGCACTGAGCACCAGAATAGTCAGGTACAGGAACAGTTTTTTCCCTCAGGTTATCCATCTCATGAACAGTTAAAACTGCCCCATTGAGCAATAATTTATGTGCAATACACAGCTTAGTCTATTTATATTTATCCAACATACCACACCTCTTCTGCCATTACATTCCCTTGCTTCTGTATATAACAGATTTGTATTTTTATATTGTACATGTGTATATATATATATATATATATATATATATATATATATATATATATATTGTCCTATTGTGTATTTCCATATATATATATATATTGTCAATATACTTTATATATACCCATCTATTTCACCAGATGAGGTTTTTTTTAATTATTATTCACACAATATGAAGCTGGAGACACAATGAACAGTATGTGCTGACAGGGCATGTTTCCATATAGTCCCATTTTTCTTTTCATGCCAATGCTTCAATTTAGAACACTTGATTTATCTAACTAAATTTACATTTAAGTGAGGATATAAATGTGAATGAATATTGTCAGTCAGTTGATAAATGTAACTGTAGAATCCTCCATAGCTGGCCACAGAGGAATAAAATAACCGATAGTTCCAAAAAGCAACTATCGGCACAGATTAATCGGTAAAACCAATATATCGGTTTACCTTTAATATTAATTTTATGCTATTATTTCAGGAGCTTAGGTTTTCACAACAAGGACAGTTGTATTTTATTTTTATTTATTTTTTTGTTATATATATATATACAGTTGTGCTCAAAAGTTTGCATACCCTGGCAGAAATTGTGAAATTTTGGCATTGATTTTGAAAATATGACTGATCATGCAAAAAACTGAGCCATGGGGAGCAGAATAGAACTGTCAAAAAACCTGCATAACAAGGTAATGGAACTTTATAAAGATGGAAAAGGATATAAAAAGATATCCAAAGCCTTGAAAATGCCAGTCAGTACTGTTCAATCACTTATTAAGAAGTGGAAAATTCAGGGATCTCTTGATACCAAGCCAAGGTCAGGTAGACCAAGAAAGGTTTCATCCAGAATTGCCAGAAGAATTGTTCAGGATACAAAGAAAAACCCACAGGTAACCTCAGGAGAAATACAGGCTGCTCTGGAAAAAGACGGTGTGGTTGTTTCAAGGAGCACAATACTTGTTGACCCCTCTCCAAACTTAGCACTTATGGTTGTGACCATAAAGCTCTATTTTGTTCTCGTCACTCCAAATTACAATGAGCCAGAAGCTGTGAGGCGTGTCAAGGTGTTGTCAGGCATATTGTAACTGGGCTTTTTTGTGGCATTGACTTCTTTCTGGCAGCTCGATCATGTAGCTCATTTTTGTTCAAGTATCGTCATGTTGTGCTCCTTGAAATTTTTCCAGAGCAGCCTGTATTTCTCCTGAGGTTACCTGTGGGTTTTTCTTTGTATCCCGAACAATTCTTCTGGCAGCAGTGGCTGAAATCTTTCTTGGTCTATCTGACCTTGGCTTGATATCAAGAGATCCCCGAATTTTTCACTTCTTAATAAGTGATTGAACAGTACTGACTGGCATTTTCAAGACTTTGGATATCTTTTTATATCCTTTTCCATCTTTATAAAGTTCCATTACCTTGTAACGCAGGTCTTTTGACAGTTCTTTTCTGCTCCCCATGGCTCAGTATCTAGCCTGCTCAGTGCATCCATGTGAGAGCTAACAAACTCATTGACTATTTATACACAGACACTAATTGCAATTTAAAAAGCCACAGGTGTGGGAAATTAACCTTTAATTGCCATTTAAACCTGTGTGTGTCACCTTGTGTGTCTGTAACAAGGCCAAACATTCAAGGGTATGTAAACTTGATCAGGGCCATTTGGGTGTTTTCTGTTACCATTATGATTTAAAAAGGAGCCAAACAACTATGTGATAATAAATGGCTTCATATGATCACTATCCTTAAATAAAAGACAGCTTTTTTGCATGATCATTCATATTTTCAAAATCAATGCCAAAATTTCACAATTTCTGCCATGGTATGCAAACTTTTGAGCACAATTTAATTGTGTATTTCCATATATACTTTATTTTCTATTCACTTTTATTTTTATTCTATTTTTTTTATTATTATTATTATTATCTCTCTTGTTGCTGTATTGTTTGAGAACTGGAAGCTTCTGCCACCAAGACAAATTCCTTGTATGTGTAAGCATACTTAGCAATAAGGCTCATTCTGATTTTGATTCTGATTCTGTTTGTGCACTGTTAATATTTTGAAGTATTATTTTTTCTCGTCATATTTTCATCAATAGTATGTTTTAATAGAAATCGCTTAATAACTGTCATGATGAGTCTTTTTCATCTCATCTTTGTTATCCTTGATAAACCTTCGTTAACAAACATTTTCGTCAGTAATTTTGTTGGCAAGATTAGCACTGGTTTCAAGAAAATTCTTTATGACTACTTTAATATTCATTCAATGTTCCTTAGTCACTGGGGTCGAAATGTCACCATGTAGAACTGCAACACCATATTGCATGAATTCCATTCAATTGGGCAACTTTATGTCAATTCACCCTACACGAGGTAGCAATTTTACATTGTGCAATTTTGACCTGAGCAAAAAGGTTACTTTACCTGAATTCACCCTACATTTTTTAATGCATTGCTTGAAGAGAAGTTCTGAAAAGAATTTGTGTGGTCTAGTTGCATGACAAAAATGGCTTTTGATCTCCCCAGACACTCTGTGGCTTCTGGTCATTTCACTGCTGTGCAGAGATCTTGCAGGGGTCAGATGGGCCACCTTTACTCTTGATCTTGAGTACTTTTTCTGGTGTTCAGAGAAGATCGGTTTTGGTTCCTGGTCATTTGAAGGTGGAGGCATAAAGAGAACCACATGTTCAACACAGCTTCTTGCCAGTTTAGGGTCACACACCAGGAAGCAGGCACATTATCCAGACTACAAGTTTCATTGGTTTGGGGTGTGGATCCATGGGCATGCCAGCAGCAAAGATTGGCACCTTAGTTCATTTGTCTGTGATTACAGTAGTCATGATGCTTCAAGAGCAAGAGACGGCTAATCCTGAAGATGACCCGAAGGAATCTACAGATTCTCAATAGAGTTCTCCCAGAGCCCAATGGGCGTCTTTGTGCATCTGGTTAACATTACTGCCTCCCTGGTGCTGATTAGGCAGATGATGTGGAGGTTGGGCTAACCTAAACATGCCTTCACTGCAAACCGCTCATTCATATTAAATAATCTCCCATTTGTCACTTTGCTTGGCTTAACTGGTGAAAGGACAAAACATATGGTTTGGCGTTGGTGTTTGGCAAACACTGTGGATGCACCGCAACCAAATTGTGACCATGTAAATGATTAAACTCCCACACTTTAGTTAATATATGTTACTGATTCACTAGTTTTTACTGCTGCCATGTACTTATCACAGTGGTCAAAATGATGAATAAAAGTGAAAGTGAGTCAGGTGATTTCTTGGAAACTGACCTTTCTATGTAGACTGTGAGGGTGGGAGTCCAAGAGACTGGAAACTAATCAAATTGAAGAAATCCTGAGCTGTTACTCTTCAATCCAGTCCACAGACAAGGCAGTACTCCCCAGGCCTTCTCATTGCCTATCTTAACCTCAGTATGTCAAATACTGTTGACACCTAAACAGGAAAACTTTCTTTAACCTAAAAACTAATCGTACTTTGTTGAAAGCAACATTGCTGGAAGGACTGAGAGGATGAAAGTACATTTTATCGACAGGTGTGTCAAAAACTACTGCAGCAGTAAATGCATGCTCTGCATGTCTGCCTTGATGGATTAATGGGTTTTTAAACATTCAAAATGTGTGAAATTCAGCACGATCAACCCATCTCCCAAAGCATATAATATTTAGATCATCTCGAAGACTACCGGCACAATTTATAGACCTTATGCACCAAGGCATAGAAACTATATAAAAGTGGGGCGTGGGCTTATTACACAGCTACTTACCAAATAAATAATTAAATGGACATTAAATAATAATTTGAGCTGAAATTGTTAATTTGTGAAAAGAAAGAGACAGCGGAGTCTCCAGCTGAATTCAACCTCCAGTATGTGCCTGAGTTCTTTTGATGTTTATTTTGTGAATATGACTGTCTGACTGCTCATTATCCTGCTTATTACATGACTATTAGCCAAAAAAATAAATAAAAGGACATAAAATATTTATTTTAGTTGAAATGACAAGTTCAGTCATGCAACTATATGTAGCGCAAGCTGACAGTTTCTTTGACTTGTTATCTGCTAGCCAATCGGATAGCTCACATGTGACATGTTAAGCCAACTAGTTTGCATGGCGTAAGCTGATTGGTTCTCTGACTTGTTATCGGGTAGCCAATCATCTTGTGTCTCTCTCATTGTGTTTTATTTAAATGGCTCAATTTTGCAGTTAAGCTTGTTTCTCTGCAGCGCACTATGAGAGTTTTTTCTCTGAAAATGCAATATTACTCAGGTGGTTTGCTGGGGGATCCTTCTATCACCTTGTACGGTAAGGTCTGCTTTGACCATGACACAAGGAGGCGTATCTTAATAAGGTAAGCCTTAGCCAATTCTGGCTGGCAAACATTGCTATATTAGGTCATTATATTAAATAAATCCACACATAGCTAGTTTAAGTCACTTGTTAACCTTCAGGCTTTCCTCTCTCAGGTACACATTATGAGTTAGGTCACCAGCGTTTAAGCTTTTTGGCTAGGCAGGTCTAGGCACACATAAAAAATTAGTTCATTAGCATTATGCCTTTTGGCCTGTGGCCTATGCACACCTAGCTAGCATAAACTCAGCGCACAAGGTTAAGCAGCAGTACATATGTCTTGGTGACAGATCTGCTGGGTGGGGGGGGTTTGTGTTTTGTGTTTATATGTTATGTGTTTGTGCTGCTTCCCTGCTTTGTTGGGGGATTGTTTATGTTTATTTGTGCAGCAGCATGTAACACATGCTCGTTGTAACACGTCTTGCGTTTTTTCTCATTGTTCAGCAGCAGCTGGTCCATATGCTAACTCAGTATGTCTGTGTTTTTCTAGCAGTAGCAAGTTTCTGTACTTGCTGTGCAGCAGCAGCAGTATTGCAGATCTAGTCCACCAAGACCAATATTCTATCAATATGTCATACCCACATTCACATGCTAAATCTTTCAGAGTTGGCATGACTGAAATTATTTTATTGCTTGTAAAAATCGAAGGTTATACGAGAAGTAGGATAGATGACAAATTCACTATCCCCAGATGTGCAGTAATTTTTCCGAAATATCAGACCGCTGAATGACGTGATTCACCGATCAGAATCGAGTATTCCAGAGAGACATGTAATAATGAATATTAATTAGGTGATGTAGAATGGATCTCTATTCACCATCTTCTCATAGCTCACTTTGTGTCGTATGTTTGCTTGGATGTATGATCAATGTTGCACTCTAGTTTTCTGAAGGAACATCATGTTTTTGTTTATTGCTCTTCATATTGTGTGAAAATTACGTAAAGCTGTCGGCTTTGTACGCTGGCCAAAACTCTTTAAATATAATCTGTAATTTCCCAAAAAGTGGGGAAGACGAACTTAGAAATATTTAATAGCCCCCCCCCCCCCCCCAGTTATAACAATTGCTACATCCCTGCTTATGCACAAATAGAAGTGTTGCAACTTCCCAATATTTTGGTTTCTACCAAAAATCAATGTTAAAAAAAAATCTGACAATGCTGGAAAAACACACTTACATGAGACTTGAAATCATCAGATTATTCTCTGCTCTTGACATCAAAATGTTAACAGACATGCGCACATTGTATAATCTGGTATGAACGCCAGTAAAAGTGTTTGCATGCAATGTCAAAATCGGGGTAATGGACAGATATCTATGTTTGCTTAAACCGTTTTTGACCCTACCCCAATAAAAGAAAACCATTTAAGGCATTAACATAACCACAAACGTTGCTAGCTTATTAAGCACAATCAGTGCAGATCGTGCATGTAAACGTGCTCAGTATTGGATTCTGGTAGTTCTGCTTGACCAATTTGACCAAGATCTTACATGAAATTCCATCACAACTCTAATGCATAGCCTAGTTTCGAACTGTATCAGGATTTCTGAAGGAACAAACACCTTGACTTCATTGCCCATTTCTCAAAGCAATAACTTCGGCACCTGCTTTTAACAGAATGCCATAGAGTGTAGGAGTTGTAGGTCAATGGTGCGATAAGAAGGCACGCACATTCTTTTTTTTTCTTGACCTCTGTCAGTTCCTTGGCAGCATTGTGCAGCAAAGCATGATTAGGCGCACCCTACTCTCTGTGTGGCTCTCTGATCACTCCCAGCTCATTGGGAACATGTTCACATGAGACTGTTCATACCAAAGTACACCTACGCAAGTCTCATCACCTCCCCTTTCATTTTCTTCAACTCTGTGTGTGTGTCTTCATGTTTACATGTGGTTGGGCAAGCTTAAATTACATTAAACATTTTCAATGCTTAACTTGATAAGCACACACACTCTTACTGTGATAATGTAACATGATCTTATATGAAACAAGACTTGCTCGACGTGCACAGCCCAGCATATACGTACGTTTTTGAGCCTTTAGTTATAGGATATTTAGAAATAATTCTGCATACTGCATGTGTGGGCATTTGAAAACTTGGAACACCTAACACAACTGCATGTTCATATTTTCCAGCAGGCTACGTTAACCTTTCACCTTCAAGGAGCAAGTGTGCCTGTCCCTGTTTGTCTCTGGTAAAAAGTAGTATGATATTACCATGTTTTTTGGATGTATACCATGTTTTTAAAGATGTCTGTTAAAAGTACCTTGGAGTAACATCTAAACAATGTAATTTTGTTGGACATAGTACTATGTTTATACCATGGTTTTTGCAAATGTACCATGATAATACCGGTGTTTTTATGTGTACTTTGGTAATACCATTGTATTCTTTACAGTACCTTGGAGTGCCATTTAAGCTATGTTTTTTTTGGACAGTACTATGGTAATACCATGTTTTTGGATATGTACTGTAGCCTGGCAATACTATTGTATTCTTTGTGGAAACATCTTAACCAGTGGTTCTCAACCTCTTATGGAGGAAAGCCCCTCTACTTCATTCCCTGACCCCAGGCCACTATTGTAGGTGAGGGTATGAAGCCTAAACCAGATAGCACACGTAAATCTCCATGAAGTCTGTTTTAGATCTTTTAATCTGGAAAGCATCACAGTTGATTTAACATAGGCTAAACATCTTTAAGATATAAGATTTACAAACATTCTAAATCATAAACGTCTTAAAGATATCTGCTGAATGTTTTAATGACATCCGAGACATTTGTCATAGTCTTATAACAATGGAAAAAAATACGTCTTCCAGATGTAAAAAAAAAAAGTAAAAAGTAACTTTTTTTCCAAGCTAGAATGAAATAAAGAGAAGAGACTGTGTGAGAGAGGATGTTGTTAAATTCAATTTAAGTCACCTTTTTACTATCTCTTAGGACTGTCATATTTCTCCCCCAGTGGCATTCGCAACCTGGTCAAAGAATCATGTTACAATAACTAAATTTTTGCAATATGATTTTTATGTGGCCTGTTGTATGTAACATGGAAATTTCCAGGTGGAATGAACACTACAGGCTCTAATGATGACTTTTGTCTGATGACACAAATCATGATTAAAACAGCAAACTATCAGTATCTAACCACTTAATTTTCTATCTTATGCTATCTTATGACATAAAACTTTTACTATAGCGCATGACTCATTTTAACGTTTGCATTACATAACCAACTACATTTAAAAGCTTGTTTAAATGTGATTAAATTGCACGGAAGTCGACACGTGAGCCAAAAGTGTCATAGAAGCATCACAAAATGACATAGTTGCTTTAAAAATTGTTTTTCATCTCACTTTTGATTTTTATGACACTATCAGTTAGGTTTAAGGTTTAGGGTAGGGAGGTAGGTTTTGTTGATTTTAAATCTCAATTGACCATTAACCTTAAAAACCTCATCTGTTCAGGAGAACATTTCACTCGCTTTTAGCGCCACACAGTGGATATTTCACTTTGGAACTGCCCTGAGACGTGTAATGAACCACATTATTTTATTTTGCAGTAACGTTGCCACAGTCATGCAATGTTCGTTGCATGGAAGAAGGCGCTCACAAATTGCGATGTCAGAGCACCCAGCCTCTTAAGACATAAATCCTCTTAAGGCAAAATTTCAAATGAAGCTTTGAAGAAAGTTAGTAATGTTGTTGGTTTTGTGAATTGTTTTCTGAGGTTTGCTACCAAACCTTGCTGTTGAGCAGATGGATGAATCCAATAAAATTCATAATTCATATTAACTCAGATTCCATTATTATTTTTTATATTATCATTTTATAGTTATTATAATTAATAGTTGCCTTACAATAACAACAAAAATTCAGCAAATAGGGAGAAGAAATTCAAAGATATGCAAGTGTAGAAATAAATGACATGTACACATTTAATTACAAAAGCCTTTTGTTTATATATATATATATATATATATATATATATATATATATATATATATATATATATATATATATATATATTTGCAACGTGAATGATCATTTTTGACTTCAAAACTGTCCAATCTGTAGAAGTAGCAGGCATTTAGAATAAACTTTAAGACAAAAACTGTCTGTGTTTCTCACTTCGTGCTCATAATTTTGAATGAATACATCACATTCAGTCAGGCAGTCAAATACGGTCTAGTCACACAAATATTTCAACATATTCGAAGCTCAAATCAGATCCGAAATTCCACCTCAGAAGATGGTTGGAACCTCTAATCTATCATCTGTAATTTGTCAGATGCAGTTAAAAGGCGGCTCCAGTCAAGTAAGACTAAAGAAAATGTAATTGTAATTGTAAATGTACTTTTCAAGTTTAAATAAAATTGTGAGTAAAAAGTACTAGTTTTTCATTGGAAATGTAATTCAGAATCAGAATCAGCTTTATTGCCAATTATGCTTACACATACAAGGAATTTGTCTTGGTGACAGGAGCTTCCACTGTACAACAATACAAAAACAATACAAAAACAATACAAAAACAGCAGCAAGACATAGATAATAATAAAAAATAATTATACACATACGTACTTACACACACACAGACACATACATATATACACACATACACATACGTAGTGCAAATCTAATACAAATCTGTTATCTGTTATGTACAGTGCAAAATACAAATCTGTTATGGACAGTGCAAATTCTTTTTTTTTTTTTTTTTTTTTTCAGAGGAATGAAATGGCAGAAGAGGTTGGATGTGTTGGATAAATATAAAAAAGAATAAACTGTGTATTGCGCAGTTATTGCTCAATGGGGCAATTTAACTGTTCATGAGATGGATAGCCTGAGGTAAAAATCTGTTCCTGTGCCTGACGGTTCTGGTGCTCAGAGCTCTGAAGCATCGGCCAGAAGGCAACAGTTCAAAAAGGTAATGGGCAGGGTGAGTGGGGTCCAGAGTTATTTTTCCAGCCTTTTTCCTCACTCTGGAAGTGTATAGTTCATGAAGGGGGGGTGGCAACCAATAATCCTCTCAGCAGTCCGAACTGTCCTTTGTAGTCTTCTGATGTCTGATTTCATAGCTGAACCAAACCAGACAGTTACTGAAGTGCAGAGGACAGACTCAATGACTGCTGAGTAGAACTGTATCAGCAGAGCCTGTGGCAGGTTGAACTTCCTCAGCTGGCGAAGGAAGTACAACCTCTGCTGGGCCTTTTTCACAATGGAGTCAATGTGTGTCTCCCACTTCAGGTCCTGTGAGATGGTAGTGCCCAGGAACCTGAATGACTCCACTGCTGCCAAGTGCTGTTTAGAATGGTGAGGGAGGTCAGTGTTGGGGTGTTCCTCCTAAAGTCCACAATCATCTCCACTGTTTTGAGCGTGTTCAGCTCAAGGTTGTTTTGACTGCACCCGACAGCCAGCTGTTCATCCTCCCTTCTGTATGCAGACTTGTCGTCATCTCGGATGAGGCCGATGACAGTGGTGTCGTCTACAAACTTCAGGAGCTTGACAGAGGAGTCCTTGGCGATGCAGTCATTGGTGTAGAGGGAGAAGAGTAGTGGGGAGAGCACACATCCCTGGGGTGCACCAGTGCTGATTGTACAGGTGCTGGAAGTGAGTTTCCCCTGTCTCACAAGCTGCTGCCTGTCCGTCAGAAAGCTGGTAATCCGCTGGAGTATAGCTGGGTTGATTGTGTTGAAAGCTGAACTAAAGTCCACAAAAAGGATCCTTGCATATGCCCCTGGTCTGTCCAGATGTTGTAGGATATGATGCAATCTCATGTTGACTGCATCATCCAAAGACCTGTTTGCTCGATAAGCAAATTGAAGGGGATCTAGAAAGGGTCCAGTGATGTTCTTCAGGTGGGCCAACACCAGTCTCTCAAATGATTTCATGACCACAGACATCAGGGCAACTGGTCTGTAGTCATTAAGTCCTGTGATTTTTGGTTACTTTGGGACAGGATTAATGATTGAGTGTTTGAAGCAGCATGGGACTTCACACTGCCCCAGTGATCTATTGAAGATCTATGTGAAGATGGGGGCCAGCTGGTTAGCACAGGACCGAAGACACACTGGTGAGACACCATCTGGGCCTGAAGCTGTCCTCATCTTTTGTTTCCAAAAGACCCGGCTCACATCATCTTCACAGATCTTGCCGGTTGAGTAACAGGAGGGGGAGAATGGGGGTTGCAGGAGGTGTTGGTGTTTGTGTGAAGTGAAGGTCAGAGTGGGTGTGCGGTGTGAGATTGGGCCTTGCAAATCTGCAGTAGAACACATTCAGGTCATCAGCCAGTTGTTGGTCCACCACAGGGTTTGGGATAGGAGTCCTGTAATTTGTGAGTTGTTTCATGCCACTCCACACTGATGCTGGGTCGTATTTTTCAGCTTCTCAGAGTATCTTCTTTTAGCCACTCTGATTTCCTTGTTCAGTGTGTTGTGGGCCTGATTGTACAAGACTTTATTCACACCCCTGTAAGCATCCTCTTTGGCCTGACGAAGCAGCCTGAGCTCTGCTGTAAACCACGGTTTGTCATTGTTGAACTTTAAATAAGTCCTAGTAGGAATGCACATATCCTCACAGAAACTGATATATGATGTAACAGTATCTGTGAGCTCATCCAGGTCTGTGGCTGCAGCCTCAAAAACACTCCAATCTGTGCAATCGAAGCAGGCTTGTAGTTCCACTCTGCTTCATTGGTCCATCTCTTTACAGTCCTTACTACTGGCTTGGTTGATTTTAATTTCTGCCTCTAGGTTGGAAGAAGATGAACCAGACAATGATCAGAGAGTCTCAAAGCTGCCCTAGGGACAGAGCGATATGCAACCTTTATTGTTGTGTAACAATGATTCAGTATGTTCCTGTCTCTGGTGGGGCATGTAATGTGCTGTTTGTATTTGAGCAGTTCCTGTGTGAGATTTGCTTTGTTAAAATCCCCAAGAATAATAATAAATGAGTCCGGGTATTGTTGTTCTGTGTCTGTGATTTGATCAGCCAGCTGTTGCAGCGCGGCATTCAAACATGTGTTTGGCGCGATATACACACTCACCAGAATAAACAAGGAAAACTCCCGTGGCAAGAAGAACTGCTTACAGTTAATAAAGAGTGCTTCCCAATTAGGACAGCACATCCTCTTTAACGTTGTTACATCTGTACACCAACTTTCATTGATGTAAAAGCATGTTCCACCACCTCTCGTTTTCCCCGTGAACTCCGCGATGCAATCCGCTCTGAACAGCTTAAAGCCTGGCAGATGAAACGTGCTGTCCGGAATGGCTTCACTCAGCTAGGTTTCTGTGAAGCACAAGGCAGCAGAGTTTGAAAAGTCCTTGTTTGGTTGGGTGAGGAGATGTAGTTTGTCCGTTTTGTTAGGAATAGAGCGGAGATTCGCAAGATGAATACTCGGCAGTGCTGTTCAAAATCCGCGCCAATGCAGCCTGACCAGCGCACCTGCTCGTCTCCCTCACCTGCATCTTATAGCGCGTTTAAACAACACAGCTGCGTCTCCGACTAAAATGTCCAGCAAAATATCTGAATATTCAAAAACCGGGAAAAGGTTGTCTGGTATAAGCTGCCGAATGTTCAGCAGTTCGTCCCTGTTAAAACTGACTGGGAAAATATTACTAAACACAGGACAAACAAACAAAAACATTAAAAGAACTGAAGAGCTACACACCGAGGCAGCTAGGCGTGGCGCCATCTTGATGAGTAGAATTAAGTAGAAGTACAAGCATTCCATTTAAATTGCACTCGAGTAAAGTACAAATCCCAAAAAATAATACATAATTATAATACTTAAGTATTTTTACTCAATTACTTGACACCCCTGATGTAAACACACATCAAATAGACATCTGGGTACATGTACTATTGGGGAAGGTACTCAACATTCTATTGACTGCATTTTTTCTTGTTCTGCAGCATGTTGTTTTAGCATTTTGTTACGCAATTGTTTTGTTTTGAAACTTTCAACGGCTTAACTTCTCCACTCGCCATGCTTTACTGTAACAACATGTTTAAAACTGTGACGCCACCAACTGATTAACATACTAATATTTAATTGGACATCTACTGTCTGTAGAAAGTGGATCTACTTTATAACCGTCCCCTACTTCTGTGAGTACCAGACAGGCTATACATCTGATTTAGGGAGGACCCTTAACACTGACATATACCCAAGAAATTTAAAACAGTTAAACATTGAAGCATTAAAGCAGTAAAATTAATCCAAAAAGTCACATCTTCATATCCCTTGTGCATAAATCCAAACAGGATCCACAAAGGTGAAGTATATTATACATGTGCTCCTCTAATCGTCACCGATCACAGAAGAACACAAAGGACATCCAAATGATCTCACGCAGAGAATAATAAAGGATAAAGATTTCAGTAAAGGAAATGGAGTCCTTTTCAGATTAAGCTTGAAATGTTAAATTTCCCAACCAGGACTCTAGTTTGTGGCATGCAGCAGGTAGACCGTGCTTCCTAATACCCAACAAATCTAACTTCTATAACACAAGAGGGTTTATATAGTGTCACTAGGAGGCTATCATCATTTTCAGTGTTCGATTTACACGCTCAGTCAGGTTGGTTCGGGGGTGATAGGCCGTAGTCATTTTCTGGATTACGCCCCACTGCTTGCAGACTAAGTTGAGGAGGTGAGAGGTGAATTGAGCCCCATGGTCTGACACAAGTTAGGTAGGTGTTCCCCATCTGGTAAAGATTTCTTCCACCAGGAACCTTGCTATCTGAGGTGCTTTAGCTGGTCACAGTAGTCGAATATGACTAACAGATGTTCATTTTGTTTGCCGCTTTTTGGAAAAGGTCCCATCAGATCTATTCCGAGCATGTGACCTGGTTTGATGACTGGAGTGGATTGTAAATGACCTGATAATTTTGAGAGCGAAGGCTTATATTTCTGACAGGTCTTACACTCTTAACAGCACTTCCACATAGACGATTTCTAGAAGAGTCTTTAGTCTTCCCAGGTGACCGCTTAGAGGGTCGTTGTGGGCATACTGTAAAAACTTGTTATGAAGACTTGCAGGAATAACTAATTGCAATTTCTGTCCCATCTGACCATCAGGTATGCTACAAAACAGAAATCCATTTTCCTGAACACAGTACACTCATGAAATGTCATGAATTGTTTGTGATTCAGCCTTTCTGATTAGTTCTTGAATCTCTGGGTCATTTTGCTGAGCTGTGGCAATTTGAGTCAGATCTACAGGTAAGCTGGTTGGAATTGCTGTGGATTTGATGGCTTTGACTACTGCTGCTAACATGTCTGATGAAGTGTTGTGTTCTTGGGTTCTGGACAATACGTCGGACATGATATTACACTGTCCCTTTCGGTACTTGGCTGTGAATTCGAAACCTTGTAAATGTATAGTCCAGCATGTAAGATGTGAAGATGGCTTTGTGTGTTGAAAGACCCAGGTCTGAGCAGCATGGTCTGTGACCACTTCAAAATGTCAGCCTTCAAAGTATGGTCCCCATTTCTCCACGGCCCACACGACTGCTAAACACTCCTTTCCGGACACAGAGTAAGACTTCTCTGCTCCTCGCAGCAATCTGGATGCGTACACAACCACATGTTCACCACCTTCTGACTCTTGTGTCAGCACGGCTCCCAGTCCAAGCTCACTTGCGTCAGTTTGTACTCTGAATGGTTGGCTAAAATCAAGGTGGTATTAAAACTGGTGCTTGGGTAAGATCTCTTTTAATATTGTCAAAAGCTTGTTGGCATTGCTCTGTCCAAGTCCATGTGGCTTTCTTTTGTTTCAGGGAGTGTAATGATGCAGTTTCTCTGAAAAGTTAGGGATGAAATGGTGGTATCAACCAGCCAATCCCAAGAACCGCTGGATGTCTTTAAAGAGATTGAGGTGTGGGGTACTCATTTACTGCAGTTACCTTGGATGGATCAGTTTTCACTCCGTCACCTGAAACGACATGTCCTAGGAGTGTGAGCACTCATTGAATAAAATTGCATTTCTTGAGGTTTAATGTGAGACCTGCATCATGGAGACAACTGAACATTTGATTAAGATGTTGAAGGTGTTCTCCTTCATTCTTTGAGTATACAATGATATCATCAATGTAAATCAGACAGCATTTACATTTCAGCTCCTTCAGTACATGCTCCATTATCCTCTGTCAAAAGGAAGACATACGAATCAAATAGTCCTGCTGATGTTACAAAAGCAGTTTTCTGTACACTTTCAGACTCCATCTCCACCTGTCAATAGCCACTCTTCCATGGAGAGACTCTAAGATGTCTTGGATCTGTGGCATGGGGCAAGCAACCAGGTGTGTCTTGGCATTCAAACCTCGGTAGTCAACACAGAGTCTAAATGCTCCATCCTTTTTAGGAACTACTACTATGGGTGAAGCCCAGGATGAAACAGAGGGATGAATAATCTTTGCTAACAACTCCTTGATCTCAGCATCAATGAACTGTTTCTTTTCTATCGAGACTCTATAAGACCAGTTCCTAAATGGTACCTCATCTGTGGTGGTGATGCAGTGTTTTACCACTTTTGACTGTCCAGTTTCATGTGTGCAAACTGTTGGCCATTCTAGCATTAGGTTTTCCAGCATCTCTTTAAACTGTTGACTGGTGTCAGCTTACTGAGTGAGTTGATATATGGACTGCAGAGTTTCATCCATCACTGTAGATACGGGCAAGGCGAGGTGAGGTAAGTGCACTCTAGAGTTGGAATCATGCATTAGAAATGGAAAAGGGTTGTCTTCATGAGCATTTTCTATAGAAGGCAAACCATGCTGGGCTTTTCGGAAATCCAACGTGATTCCTGAGGTCAGCATAAAACTCATACTAGGATAATCGGTACAGTTAAATCTGAGTCTCTCAAAATAAACAGTGTCAGGTCAATTTTCTGTCCTTGTTGCTTGCATTGCCATTCTACCTTTCCAATGGGGGTCTGTCTCTGTCCATTAGCAAGCAAAAATGTTTGTCCCTTACTCGGCTGGCATTGCTCCTCTCTTCGCAACTGCTTCCAACACGATTCTTGAATGAGCAACAACATGCTGCCGGTATCAACCATTGCTGTAAAATATGTCACGTAGAATGAGGGGGATTGTGACCATTTTGATAGCAGAGTGAACAGAACTGTGCACAGATTGTATGACTCTAGTGTTAGCAGGAGGAGGTTTAGACTGAGGCTCTCTAGAAGACTAAGGTTTCTTCTGTTGCTCCCCTGCATTGACTTGGCTCCAATTTCTCTTGGATTCTTCAAAATCTCTCTCAATCTGGGTTCCTATTCTTACTAGTTCACCCACATCTCTAACAGTTCCTCTCATTAAACTGGCTGGATGTGGATTGCAGTTTCTAAGAATAGCTTGTACGACTTCTTTTTCAGACATATCCTTGTTCCATCTCAGGCATAAGGCTCGGTAATGGAATGCAAAATCCCTGATGCTCTCCTTTGCACCTTGCTTCCTCTCAGTGAATCTCCTTGCAGCTACATCTTCGTAGACTTCGCTCAGAAATGAGTGCAAGAAAACTTCTTTAAATTGCTTCCAAGTGTGAACATTCCTTTTCTTAGATTGCCACCAATCCTTAACAGTATTTTGTTTTAGCACAGATGTCAGAGAAGCAAGTATCTCATATTCACTGAGGGGTCGAATTGCAAAGTATTCTTCACAGCGTTCTATGAATATGATTGGGTCTTCGTCTTGGCTGTTACTAAAATGTGAAAAGTCAAGTTTCACAGGTGGGTGATATGGCACTATTGACATCATTTCTGGTAACAGTAAGTGGCCATGCTGAACATTGTAGGTTTAATCTTGGGGTTTGTAAACAGGAGTGGGTACAGAAGAACTTGGATATTGATGAATGGGCGTAGACCTTAAAGGAACAAGAGATTTGAGCTGGTGATCGACCTGGATATCACGTCTCTTCAAACAATCAACCATGGACTGGCCTAAATCTAGAACATTAAGCTCCATCTTTTTCTTGACTCTATCACATTCATGGTCTATATGGTAATTCAATTTTTCTTCGATGACTCTGCTTTTGCCTTCAAACTCAGTATGAGAAACACATTCAATCACCTTCTTGATGCATTCCTCAAAGCAATCTTCTAGTGAAGTGATTCTTTCTGACAGTGATTCTATTACTGCTGCAACAAAAGTAAATGGTTCATGGTTTGGTTCTTCCGTTTCAAGTGGTGGAGGCGGTGGAAAAGGAAAGTCATCAGGAGCTTCATCCTTGATCACTTCATTCTCTTCCTCAAAGTCTATGTACAGTTCACTGAAAGTATTAATCAGCTCTCTGAGAGGCTCTCTTCTGGTAGTAAACAGAACAGATGAATAATCGAATTCGGGTACAAACTCATCTTTCTCCAGAAGCATTATGGCTTGCCATTCTGAATACTGAAATAAACACTGTTCGATAAGTGCAAATGTGTAAGACAATGCTGATCAATGTCGGGTAACGTAATGTCAATGTCGTGTCCCTGTTTGGGTGCCACTCTATAACCGTCCCCTACTTCTGTGAGTACCAGACAGGCTATACATCTGATTTAGGGGAGGACTCTCAACACTGGCATATACCCAATAATTTTTAAAATGGTGAAACATTGAAGCAGCAACATAATTGTCTTTTGTAATTTAATATGAAATGTATTCAGAATAACAAAATAAAGAACATTTGACATTGAAAACACAAACATAAAGAGTATATATGAAAATGAAAGAATGCAACTGAATCAATGTTCGATGGAGTATGAATCAGTCTATGAAAACAAATAATGATAAAGAGTTCAATAGAACAGTCATAAGTGAGTTTGATGAGTGCAAGAACCTTATCTTGTTATTGTCCAGCGTTAAAATGAAATTCCATAGCAATAGATGAATGTGAGCGTGAATATAATCCAAGATACAGTAAAAGTAATCCAAAAATTCACATCTTCATAGCCCTAGCATAAATCCAAACAGGATCCACAAAAGTGAAGTATATTATACATGTGCTCCTCTAATTGTCACCGATCACAGAAGAACACAAAGGACATCCAAATGATCTCACGCAGAGAATAATAAAGGATAAAGATTTCCATAAAGGAAATAGAGTTTTTTTTCAGATTAAGCTTGAAATGTTAATTTTCCCAACCAGGACTCTAGTTTGTGGCATGCAGCAGGTAGACCGTGCTTCCTACTCCCAACAAATCTAACTTCTATAACACGAGAGGGTTTATATAGTGTCACTAAGACATTCTAGTGCCCCTGGCAGTGTGTAATAGAATTTCACCTCGAGAAAAGCATGGTAACAGGCTTGAGACGGTCACAACGGAAGACACAGGTGGAGCATATTCACCTACAGTGCCATACAGGTGCATTAGATGAGGTTGTGACTCCACCTGACTATGTGCTTAAATGATGTAGCTTAAACAGATACATCAGATGCATCACTTGAGGAACAAATGCATACCAAAACGTATAATAGAGAATTGGTATATTACAAGTCTAGATAAAGGGTTTATGCAAAGGGAAACTTGATGAAAGATTTGATTAATATGACTGATAAACATTTGTGACCAAATGCCCCCCTCTGTACTAATTTTAAATTTTGGAGTACCATGCAAACTATAGTTTTTGGGCATAGCACTATAGCAATACCATGTTTTCTGGATGTGTACCATGGCAATACTATGGTATTCTTTGAAGTACTGCAGAGTCCCATGTAAACCATATTTTCTTTAGACATAGTAATATCATGTTTTTGGACATGGACCATAGTAATATTATAGTGTTTTTTTTTTTTTTTTTTAAGTACTGTATCTCTGAGCACCATGTCAACCTATTACTAATGTAATATAATATTTTTGGATATATACCATGGTTATATCTAAAAGCATGGTATTACTAAAATATTCTTTGAAAAATCTTGGGTTAATGTAAACCATGTTTCGTCCCACCACACAGGCTGCACATTTCCTCCTCTCCTAAAAGCTAAAGTGCTGTGTGACTGTTTGTATAGTCTGTATACTTGTCTCTGACTGACAATTGGCAATCCTCAGGCCCTGTGTTATTACATGTTGTCGGATGTAAGAAGCAGACCGATAGACTGGCTGCATAGTCTCTATGTGGGCCGCACAAAGGTGAAGAATTTAGCAGAACTCCTGGTCCTGCCGCTCTCCTGTGAGGATGAGATGTTTCACGCCTGGGTATGGGCCCTCACAGGCGCAGTGGTGCAAGACCACCGGCCCCTATCAGCCCATCCCACCTAGACTCTATAGGGAGGGAAAACAGAGAGCGGTGTCTCTGCCAGTCTGTCACACACTGAGCAGTGTAACCAGAGACAGGTGATGAGACGTGGACTATGGCGGTGCTTATACAGCTCATGATGCCAGTGAAGTATTATCCCAGATTCCTCCACATTCCCACCTGATCCTTGTATCTTTCCAAGTGAAAATGACATGCTACCCCTTCAAAAATGTACTGTGGTGGTACAATGTTTCAGTGATCGTATCAGATAGTAATGCCATAGTACTTTGATACACACCATGGTACAGTTTACCATATTTATTTACCATGGCACTGTTTGGTAATTCAAAGAATACCATATTATTACTCTTACAAAATCGTGGGGCTTTTTGGTACAGATTAGTACCCTTACAAAACAGTACTGTAACGGTACTATGATACAGTGATGGTATCAAAAGGTAACACAATGGTATTTTGACACTTACATATAACTTACAGTGTCCAAAAAACACGGTACTACCATGGTACATGTCCAAAAAACTGTGGTACATAAAAAAAAAGTGGTACTACAATGGTTTTACCATGTTATTTTTGTACTGTGAGATTGCTTTTTGTAATACATCATGGTACTTAAATGAATGTTCCATTCACATGGTATTCCAAGGTTCTTCAAAGAATACTATGTTCAAAAAGCATGTACCATAGTACATGTCCACCCTTACAAAAATACCATAATAGCACCATAGCTTTTTGGACATGTACCATGGTATCACCATACTATTTTTGATAATGTGGTAGGGGTGTTTTTTAGTAAGTGCGAAAACTTTTTTGGTACTTTTTGTAAGTGTATCACCATGGTAGTGTCTTAAAACCATAAATATTTTATATTCATGATTATACCATTTACAATTGTTTTTAAGTAAGGCTTGAGTGATTTGTATGTCTATTTATTTTTGCATACATTTATTTTTTGTCATTTAATTAAAAGAAATATGATAAAAGACACAAATTTTAAATAAATTGTTGCATTTATTATCATAATAATTTGAATAAATAGTTCCTCTGTAAAGTATTATAGTTTATTAGCTTAACTGTAGGCTATTTATGGTTGTCAAGCAATGTAGCAACTTGCATTAGTATAAAATGTGCAGTCACACATGTGTGTTTATCTGCATTACAACAGCTTCAAATATGGCTCATCGAGAGTCAGAACTATCCGTTGTAAAATGATGCAATTTTTACGCAATTTTTAACTCACTTGTGTTTTTCTGCCTGAGAACCAGTCGGGGGGGCGACTGTCCCTAAACTTATTGTGAATGGTTTCTTAGAATTGCAGAGGTATTTGAGTTTGACCTGGGTTTGACGATGCATGCTGACTCTGGGTTGGGTCAACTCTAAGACACATTCATGTACAAAGTCTACTTAAAAAATTACCTCTGCGATTGTGTAAGCCTGAGGGATGAGGTTTGTCAGAGAATGTGGTAATGAGTGTTTGTTAGTGTGTAGTTGTGTTAACATAAGGGCTGAATCATGTCATACCACAATTCCAGGATTTGGAAGATATTTGAGTCATCATTTTGCAAGTTAATTTGTTGCTTTATTAAACTCTCTGAGAAAAATAAAATAAAATCAAGTTTAGTCAAGTGTTTCAAAACTTTTGACCGGTTTTGCGTGTGTGTGTGTGTGTGACACTACCGGTCAAAAGTTTTGAAACACTTGACTAAAATGTTTCTCACGATCTTAAAAATCTTTTGATCTGAAGGCGTATGCTTAAATGTTTGAAATTAGTTTTGTAGACAAAAATATCATTGTGCCACCATATTAATTTAATTATAAAACAAAAATTTTACTTAATGTTTTTTTTTTTTTTTTTTTTTAAATTGATGACTTGGACCAAATAATAAAGAAAAGCAGCCAATAAGTGCCCAGCATAGATAGGAACTCCTTCAGTACTGTTTAAAAAGCATCCCAGGTTGATACATCAAGAAGTTGGTTGAGAAAATGTCAAGAGTACATTTCTGCAAATTCTAGGCAAAGGGTGAGTATTTGAAGATGCTAAAATATAACACAGTTTTGATTTATTCTGGATTTTGTTTAGTCACAACATAATTCCCATAGTTCCATTTGCTATTCCATAGTTTTGATGACTTTACTATTATTCTAAAATGTGAAAACAAATTATAATAAAGAATAAGTGTTTCAAAACTTTTGACCGGGTGTGTGTGTGTGTGTGTGTGTGTGTGTGTGTGTGTGTGTGTGTATTTATGAAAAACTGGATTGAACATGCCTTTAACCAACCTATAATCTGGATTTATTACATCGAAGCATTTCCTTTAACTTAAAATAAATATTAGCTTTATCACTGAATTAAAAGTTCTGAAAGTGATATAAAGGGATAATTTATCCGAAAATGAATATTATGTAATCATTTACTCACCCTCCAGGTCTCCAGAAAAACATTTGAGAGTGGTGGCACCAAGTTCTAGAGCACCTCATTTGGTAGCACCTGTGGGGGGGTGGGGGTCTGGAGCCTTTAAAATGAAAAAATGTAAAGACAGAAAATTAAAAAAAAATAATATTATTGTATTACAAAAATAAGTGCAATTACCAATAATATTGCATATTTTTCTCACTGAAATGCTCACTCGACAGTAAGGCATTGATTTTCAGTTAGGATGCAGATGTAAATTTACTGGTATTAACAACAGTAAGGTTATCTACACTCACTGAGCACTTTAGGAACACTATGGTAAAGTTCCTGACGTGGTCCTCTGGAACCATCCGCCTCAAGGTTGGACGTGTTGTGCAGTCTGAGATGCTATTCTGCTCACTACAATTGTACAGAGTGGTTATCCGTGTTACCATAGCCTTTCTGTCAGCTCGAACAAGTCTGACCATTCTCGGTTGACCTCTCTCATCGATAAAATAATTTCTGTCGTTTTTGTCACCATTCTGAGTAAATTCTAGAGACTGTTATGTGTGAAAATCCCTGATCATCAGTTACAGAAATACTCAAACCAGCCCATCTGACACCAACAATCATGCCATGGTCTATTACTGAGATCACATTTTTCCCCATTCTGATTGTTGAATTGAACATTAACTGAAGCTCCTGACCCGTATCTGAATGATTTTATGCATTGCACTGCTGCCACACGATTGGCTGATTAGATAATTGTATGAATAAGTAGGTGTACAGATGTTCATAATAAAGTGCTCAGTGAGTGTATAACATCAAGTTTAAAAGTTAAGACCTAATTTACAGTATATAGAGCTAAATTATTTTGTAGGTGCGACTGAGTTGGCAGTCTAACAGATTCCTTTCATCAGGCTATTATTGATAAAAAGTTGAGTCATCTCTTGGAATTTCTGAAGGCAAACAAAGCCAGTTAGATTTTCTTAAAATCAGAGAGCATTAGAAGTGAACCAATTGTGCACAGAAGGAAAACAGTTTTTTAATAGTTTTAACAGTATTTTTAACAACAACATGGTTACAACAGGTTTAAAACAGCATGGATCTTCACTACCATGACTAGATGTAGGCCTAACAGGATTTCTATAAAACTAACTACACTTGGGTTTCCATCCAACAATTTTAATGCACATTTTGAAATTGCACATAAGAAATCATGAATGGAAACGTTTGATATGCAAATAAACTCTCAAAATTCACTTAAGCTTTAATGTGCTAGAAGGTGGATTATCTGGAGTTTCACATTAGTTAAAATGTGCATTAAGGTGATGGAAACGGTTTATTCGCATAATGATGATGTGTTTTGACCATTCGTGCACATGTTGAGTGTGCGATAGCTTGATGTGACTGGCCCAACGAAAGTACAGACATTGGCACACAATTCTTCAAACATTGCCCTTGACATTTGGAAATGTTTAACCCACAGCTGGTCTGGTCCTCACAATCTGCCAGTACAGTTTTGAGTACGGACACTCCGAGGTATACAGAGGCTGGCGGCGTGTGGGCATCGCATCCATTTCAGTCCTCATCATATCAGATTTTATGCTTATTCTGCATCATCTCCTGGCAGCATTTAGTAAAACGCGGTACAATTGCTCCAATCCTGCAAATAAAACTCTCCCTGAAGCAAGGAGGTCATTCATGGTCCATCATGGCTAGGCGGCTCCCTCAAGATAATGAGCATGACATAGTGGATTGAAACCCGTAATGATTCGTATTTTCTTTAGTCTAATTTTTAGAAATGCACTTAAAAAAGTGCAAAACGTTTAGATGGTAACCCAGCTTATGGCATTTTTGTTATGAAAAACAGTACCCTAAACACATATAAAAAGTAGAAATACAAAATAAACATATAGAAACATGCCAAAAATGAAAGATATTCCCTCACACACTAATGTAGCCTATTATAAATGCAATAGAACTATAGAAGTAATATGACTACTATGTTACAAATGGGTTAAAAAGTTATCTCGAAGAGTTTAGATATTCATCTGTCCACAGTTAGACAAACTGTCTATAAATGGAGACGATTTAGTACTGTGGCTACTCTCCCTAGAAGTGGCCATCCGCCAAGATGACTAAAAGGGCACACCGCAGAATGCTCAGTGAGGTAAAAAAAAAAGAGCCCTAGAGTGACTGCTAAAGACTTGAAGGAATATTTATTATGAATAAATATATTTTTTTCTTAAAGTAGTATAGTTAATGCAGCTGGTGTTACTATAGTAAATTCATGGGTGGTGATGTGTGAAAAGTCTTCAAATTTATGTCTGAGCATGTTACAGGGTTTTCTCCAGTTCATCTTGTCAATACTTTTTAGAATGCTGGGCCATTTATTTTGCTTTTATTTTTCTCACCTAGGGTTTTCATAGAGGTTTGCACCAGAGAATTCAATACTGAATAGTAGAGTTCCTCTACTCACGCCATAATTCTCAGTGGTTCTTGCAACGCTGTAATGTTCTGTGCTGCGCGGTTTTCTTTCAATACAGTTTTATCTTAAGTGACAAGGCTTAATTTTGCTAAAGTCAAGAAGCTATGAAAGGGGAGAGGGGGGATTAAAACACTTGTGGGCCTTTGCTCATTTATTCAGACATGTCATTTATCTGTACACGTGTCAATTATAACTATAACCAGGGAGGACTGGCCATAGGGAGAACCGGGACTTGTCCCGGTGGTCCGGCCATGAAACGGGGCCGAATGGGTGGCGATAAGCTGAAACTGGCCACCGCGTAATGCCGAACAGGCTGCGACTGGCTGAAGAGGGCCGCAAAATGGTACCAGGATATGCAGAAAAGGACAGCGACAATAATAAAAAAACAACAACAAAAAAAACAAAAAACATTGAGCAACAGTCATTGCAGCTCAGTCAAATGCTGTCAGGAAATTATCCCGGGAGGAAGTTTACTGACGTACACATCTCGTTATAATCAGAGTAAAATTGTTAGGCTTGCTCTGTGTCTGTGCTGTAATGGCTTGAGAACAGGCCTGAGCTTGAATGGCTGCCATTGTCAGGCCTTTGATGGAGGCGCTGATATCTGGACGCAGTTGAAGCCATGGTCTGTGTGAAACAGGAAACAGAATCCTAACCTCTGACCTTGGTTTGATGAACCTCTTACACATGTGGCAGGGTGGTAGGGGTCAGTGTGTCCTAGATAGCCGTCATCTGCCACAAATCTCCTCCACATTCCGCACAAGGCCAACTTTAAACATGCAGCATTTATTTTAAAGAGGTTTTGAAAGAAAACATGCACAATGCTTCGCAACCCTCCAGCTTCCTTTTATTGGATCAGAATTGAATGAGCTTGGCTTCACCTGACACTTAACCAATAATAAATTGACTCCTGATTACCTTTGCAAATAATTGTTTTAGTAATTTGATTTGAATATTCCATGGACAGATGTTAAGGTAAAAGTTCAGAAAGGGGGAAAAAAAAAAAAGTCGCATTTCTCAAAACATAATGTTATAATGCAGGAAATGGGCTTGTTTATCAGATTACCAACTCTTGTGCCTAATTCTAATTGAGCTTTATGCATGATCTGTTCCAAAAAGCTGTCGATTTTTTTTTTTAAGTGACATTTGTCTGCTATTGAAAACTGTGACTTTTCTCTGACTTCAGTTAGTAACGCCTTCTTTCTCATGTCCTGGTGCTAAAGAGTAACATTTGATTGCAGCTCTTGTAAAATATCTCTCCTTTGTTATTTATAAGCCAAATCAACACATGCTAACTATCTGCTAATTTAATGAGATAACATCTCATAAGTGTGTTGTAATGCAGAATAGTGTGTTTCTTTACAGTTACATGACATCAGCGGCTGACATCACACTTTTCAGTTAAATGAAAACGCTATTTTTCAGCTCTAAAATGCTGTGTAAGTTTGTCTATCCATCTATCTACATATATTCAGATTTATATTTATATTCGGATTTACAACTATATATTAAGATTTACAACAATACATTCAGGATTAATAAATAAATAAAATATAAAATATATTTAGCATTTATAACTGTAGATTCAGAATTACAACAATATTCAGAATTTAAAACTATATTTGGATTTACAACTATATATTTTGAATTATAACAATATATTCAGGAAATACTATGCAATTTTATATATATATACACTACAAGTCAAAAGTTTTGAAACACTTGACTGAAATGTTTCTCATGATCTTAACAATCTTTTGATCCGAAGGTGTATGCTTAAATGTTTGAAATTAGTTTTGTAGATAAAAATATAATTGTGCCACCATATTCATTTATTTCCTTATAAAACTAAAATTTAATAAAATAATTTTTTTTTTATTTTTTATTTTTTTTTTTAAATTGATGACTTGGACCAAATAATAAAGAAAAGCAGCCAATAAGTGCCCAACATAGATGGGAACTCCTTCAATACTGTTTAAAAAGCATCCCAGGGTGATACCTCAAAAAGCTGAGAAAATGTCAAAAGTACATGTCTGCAAATTCTAGGCAAAGGGTGACTACTTTGAAGATGCTAAAATATAACAGTTTTGATTTATTCTGGATTTTGTTTAGTCACAACATAATTCCCATAGTTCCATTTATGTTATTCCATAGTTTTGATGACTTTACTATTATTCTACATGTGAAAAAAAATAAAATAAATAATAATCATAATTATATTAAAGAATGAGTAAGAGTTTCAAAACTTTTGACCGGTAGTGTATATAATAATAATAATAATGTTAAGGAACCCGTTTTGAATAAACATGGTTTCATTAAGTTTTTCTTTTATGCTTGAATGTTCTTGCATGCTTTTGTAATTGTAGTCAGCACTGACAATTACATCTTACAATTGACTCTACATGCAGAGACACTACGGCTGGTACTACTCGTCTATTTGTAAAAGCCCCCCATGTTCTATGTTTTTGTGTTTCTTGACTGAAATGCGAGAGATGGATGTCATGGGGTCTTCGCGCTGAGTTTGACACCTTCGGCACCTCAGGGCTACGACATTATCACAATAGATTGCTCTCTGTGCACTTTGCTGGAGAGCTGGGAATGTCATTGAGCCCCTTCACTTCCAGAGATGTTACATCCTCCATAAACCAGGCTCTATTCACAAACATGCCTTCCCCTGACTATGTCTGTCCTGCCGCAGTGCATTGTAAAAGCTGACCTTCCTTTTGCTTTTTTGTGTGTGCTGTAAGTGCATATGAATGGGCGAGAGGTGGGGGACAGCACACGTGCGGTCGTGTGCAGGGAAGGATGAGGGTGGAGTCATGTTTACCCCTTCCATTGTCTGACAGCCAGGAAGGAAGAGCATCCTGCACTACATACGAGCGCAGGTCTAACTGTCCCTTATTACTGTGATCTCAGCGTGACTGAGCAGAGAGGATTGTGGGATAGGTTGGGGTGATAGTGCAAGTCCCTGTGCTGTATTAAGGATATGGAACCCCCCCTCCCTATTCTGTCCTATTTCTAGTCAACATCGCTGGGTATGCAGATTTAAAAGTAGAAGCTTCCTACTTTAAAAAAAAGAAAAAAAGAAAAAAAAAAGAGAGATGTTAGGTACAACAGTAGCCTCAGTCACCATTCACTTTCATTGTATGAAAAAAAGGACAGTGAATGGTGACTGAAAGTGAATATCTTTTGTGTTTCACCCAAGAAAGAAAGTCAAATGGGTTTGGAACATAATGAGAGTGAGTAAATGATAATAGAATTTTAATTTGTGGGCGAGCTATCCCTTTCAGGTCCTTATTCACATCTAACTTTTTGTTCACTGGAAATGTTTTGAAAGGCATATTTTAAATGTTTTGTCAGCTGAACACATTGAGCAGACTGTGCATCTGTCCCTCACAGCCTTGTTTTCATTCATCAAATAAAATATGATGTCTCTCCTGGGGTGATTCTCATGAAACCTGTAAAGAAAATGTCATGGGGCCGGATTCCCGAAACATTCCCTAGAAAAATGAATTTATTTCTAACTTTAAAAAAAAAGTAAGAATATTTTGTATTCTCAAAAAAAAAAAAAAAAAAAAAAAAAAAATTCTTAACCCTGTAAAGCCTGATATATGAAAGAGTTGTCTGAAAATGCAATTTTTTTGACAAACTGTTTTTAGTACCATTTAGACAAACTCTAAAAAGAAATATATATGTGTGTGTGTATGTGTGTGTGTGTGTGTGTGTGTGTGTGTGTATATATATATATATATATATCATATGTGTTACATTAGGCTTTAAAGGCCCAACAATTCATTTTTGTGTAGAACATTTGTTATTTAAGTTTTCTTGGGGGGGGGTTAACAAATCACAAGTTGGTTATATTCAACAAATACTCATTTTTAAATATCAGTAACAATATAATTATTACTGTCACACACTACCACGTCACTGTTACTTTATTAAAATAAGCTGTCATTTATCCCAACATGAGTCACTTTTCACGCAAGTCATTGAAATAAACATTGAAACCACTTTTTTTCCAATTGTGTGTCATATTTGATACACATGCATTATAGAGTTAAGAAAGTACTTAAGTAAGATTGTTCTTAAGAAAAAATTTAAGAATAATTCAAAATCTTGAAAAAAAAAAAAAAAATCTTAAAAATTGTTTAGATAAGTTAAGATAACCACACGGTTGTCTTAAATCCCAAAAGATATGACGTTAAATAAATTGACTGGGTTGTTTCAAATGTGACTCGTTGTATCATGTTGAGTCAGAAGTTGCCATGGGCTGTTTATGATTTTAGACGAAAACACGTTTTTGTAAATTATCACAAAATAAAAATAAAAAATGTTGTTTTGAAGCTTCTTAATGTGTTGACCAATCATGCTAGTCAATTCAAATGGATGTGCCGCATAGCACTCTCTCTCTGCGATATTTTATTTTTTTTTAAGAAATATAATAATCATTAGAGAGCTGAGATTGTCCTCCACCACTATTTCCCAAGCCCGCCACTTACTTTCCGACGATGTGATATAATTATCAAGCTTCCATAGGAGAACTTTTTCCTTGAAGTAATTTCCTCAACAAAAACCTCCAGCTCTTGTCTACTGAAGTTTTTTTTCTGTTGCTCCATACTAAATTAAAAGTCAAATGGTTATCAGCAACTAAATTCCCCTATGACAGTTAATGTGGTTAAACTACCACATCTCACACACTTTACAATTCAAAAACATTCTTGCAATACTTGCTACTTAAAGTAAATATAAGGTAGATACAGTTATCGATATGATTTATCAGTGTTAAATTGAGTTTGTTGTAGCTTTTACACTTTATATTAGGTGTCTTTAACAACTATGTACTTAAGCATTTGAAACAGTGTACTTATACATACATGTTGTTACATTGTACTTGCGTGTAAAGTTACTGCATTTATTTATATCTGTAGTTACACTGTTAACCTTACCCCTAAACCTGACCCAACCCGTACTCTAAATCCTTCCCCTACCTCTACTCCTAAACCTACCCGTACCTCAACCTCAGTAGCAAATGTATTTGTTTTAAGAATTTTGCAGAACAATATGTAGTTACACTATAAATACATTGTATTATGTGTTTTATCATCAGTAAATAGTACTAAAAGACATGTAATCTCAAATGGGACCAAAATAATATTTTATATATATAGCATATTTTCCTTCCAGTTCTCACTAGAGAAACATCATTACATCATAGTAGTACTCCCTTGGTACTGCCTTTCATTTTCACTGATAAAAAAAATAAAAAACTCATTGGGCAAAAGAAACTTGTTTTACTCTTATGTAGTAAAAATAATAATAATAAAAATAATAATAATAATAAGACTGTTACGGTAATGAGAATCATCTTTAAAAACAACAGGAATAGTAAAAGTAAAACACCTGGACCATGTTATGGTAATGAGAAGTGGTGGGTAAAATGCGCTTAAGTGTCTTGAAAATAAAGTCACAATGCAAAATATCCTAATGGTCCTAAATGTAGGCTTTTTTTCTGTGTGCAATATATAATTTCATCTCTTTTTAATGATTTTTAGTTAAGTGTGTTAAGTGTGACCAGGACATTTTCTTGACTCCTCCATTGTGTCAGGTCCATTGACACCTTGACTGTTATTTGTTTATTGAAAGCAGTTTAGTACTGGATTAAGCTAAAACCATGAACGCTGACAGATAGTGTGGAGGAGCGTTTGAACCTCTGTGATAGCCTGACCGACTGTCTCTGCTTATTACACCTCCACCTGCAGCTCCACCTCTTTGGCACCAGAGTCTGACCCACACCAGCTTTCTAAAGAACCCATTTACAATTCGTACAGTTAAACTGGTTCCTGATAAATCAACAAAGGGCCAGTGATGTGTGCATTCAAACAGTTGGTTGTAGTTTGACATTAGTATGTAAGATCACAACAGTTTTTCGTTACATATTTGAATTTTTCAATGTTTTTTAAATGAAAGGATTCTGAGGATGGCAAACTCCATTTTAGAACACTATATTTGACAGTTTATCAAGAGGACTTTGGTTATTTTAGGTCTCACAATTTTATTATGGATTCACAGGGGGGAATTCATTAATGGAATAGTTCACCCAAAAATCATAATTTTCTCATTTACTCAGCTTTTAGCCGTTTTAAACTCGTATGACTTTCATTCTTTTGCGGAATACAAAGATGTTTTGATGAAGATATAAGGTGTTTTTGTCCATAAAATGCAAGTCAGTCAGGTCCAAAATGGCTGATGTCAAGATTTATAATGAAAAGGGAGTTAGTCCGTTTTGCTCCATTTCTCACCCAAAACCGATCGTATCGCTTCAAAAGACATGGATTAAACTAATGAGTCATATGGATTAATTTTATGCTGCCTTTATGTCTTTTTTTTTGGATCTTGAAAGTGTTGGACCCCATTGACTTGCACTGTATGGACAAAAACTCATACCTCCAAAATATCAACGTTTGTGGAGGATGCAACAGACTTCTGCAATCTAGTTTACTTTACTGGGAAGGTGTAGCATCGCTCCAACCCGGCAATCCATACACCCAAATCGGCTCTTGAAAATGGTAAAAGTGTGCTCGACTACATGCACTGAAATAAATGACTAGTAAGATTTACTGAATTTTTATATCGCAAGTTTTTAAACAGATTTAAGTTAATTTTTATAGCATAAAATAACGTAAAATCTACTTCATGACATAATATTGATTAAAGTGAGAGAGTAAATTAAACGTAAACATTTACATTTATGTACTGTATTAATAAATTAATACAGTATCTTTAACTTACTAATCTGATGTACGCGTGCTTAAGTATACTTTTATATAAATATTTTATTAAAACATTTCACACTTTGATCTTGGACTTATGTTTAATCATGAACCACATACAAAAGCCTTCCACAGGGAAACTTATTGCATGCGATGTAATCTATAAGTACGCTGACCTCAACACTTAGTGCACAAAACACAATGACGGTGACAACCAAAATGTAATTTTTGAACTGGTTATTTGAAAGGTAATCATGAACGGGTAATTCTGAGAAGAAAATGAACTTCAGACTTCACAAAGTAAGAAGTTACCCAACGCAACAACAAAATCAACAATATAAATGGTGTAAATAAACTTGCAAACTCATTAATTATTCAAGCCTGGAAATACAAGCTTCGAAAAATTAAGTAAAATGTACTTTTTTTTTTTTTATTTACCTTTTGAAATGTATTCATTAGCGAATAAACATGACAAGGTTTTCTACGTTAGGACTGAAACATAGTTTACTCAGAGTGGATAGATGTATGCACTGAAAAGAATAGCAGCGATTTAATTTAAATATGCATTTTATAGCGCTATACCAGCACAGATAGTGCCTGGTTAAGCTAGATTGCGGGTGATTCAAGAAGAAGACAAGGCTTCCCACGGTCATGGAAAAATTTTAAATATAAGTGAATTTTAAAATAGCATTTTCCAGGTCTGAAAAAGTCATGGAAATTAACAATTTTTAATATTATAGAAATTTTTCACTACATTTCTATAGTGAATATATGCTGTGTGTGTGTATGTGTATGTATATGTATATGTATATGTATATATATATATATATATATATATATATATATATATATATATATATATATATATTTTAGTTACTATATTGCTCTTGGTTAGAGCTTGTGTAGAGTAGAACTTGCTCAAAAGCCATAGTGATATCCTGTTTGTGTTGTAACATTTTACATTATGAACATTTTAATTAAAACAATTAACATAATAGCACAAACTATGCACTTCAATTGCAATATATTTAACAGATACCTGTATAATAATCAACACAGCGGAAACTGATGTGAACTTTAAAGGAACAGTAAGATTGTTATACCAAAGTAAAAATGATATTTTTACCCAGTCCTACAAATCAGTCTGAATTAAAATGATTTGTAAAAATCAGTTAACAGAAATCAGAAACAACTGTAAAAGTAATGTAAAAGTCATGGAAGTTTGCTGGTCGAAAAAGGGTGGGAACCCTATATATTTTATTAATACGTCTCACAGTATTTCTGGATGCTTTGGGATCTATGAGAGCATGTCAAAGATTATAAGTGACAGCACTGGCATGTCAGTCAACAACTGTATACAAATCCCTTTAAAACTACCCACGTTCTTGTCTTGTTATAAATCTACTGTTTTGACGCATCCTTTGTTTAATGAGGATGCTGAAAACCTAAAGGTTAAAAATGTGCCTTAAACAAAAAGTCTTGGTTACTGGTGTAACCTCTGTTCCCTGATGGAGGGAACGAGACGTTGTCAATGTAGTGACACTTGGGGTTCACTCTTGATAGCCCCATTCACCTTTGCTTTATTCAGAAAAGGCGAATGAAAATTGGTGAGTGGAATTTGCATGCCACTCTCCGCCCTGGACATATGGGTATAAAAGGAGATGGCGTGCACCACTCATTCAGAGTTGTGCTGAGGAGCCGAGAGAGAGTCCCGGCCATGTCAGCGGTCAGTTCAGCACCGCGGCAGGAGGGACACAACGTCTCGTTCCCTCCATCAGGGAACAGAGGTTACATCAGTAACCAAGACGTTCCCTGTCTGTCACTCACTCGACGTTGTGTCGATGTAGTGACACTAGGGGTTTCTATACGAAACGCCGCCGGTGCTGAAGCATGTCGCGAGGTACAGAGGAGCGGACATGGCAGGCTGCTACGTGCCTCGCAGCGAGCGCTCGACCACGTCGTGACCTTCCAGCGAGTTAGCTAAGGCGTCTCCTGGGTCCCAACAAGGGTGGGAGGAGGCACTTACCCAAGGAAGCTACAGGCGATGGCCCTTCCTGATTTAAGTAATTTCCCACCGAGCACCTGCTAGAATAGCGTTGGGGAAGTGTTCTTCCCTCTCCAGGATGGAGAGCACTACGGAGACCACATCCTACCGGAGGGAGGTTAACATGTGGAGAATATCTCATATGGACTTACCGAAGGGGAAGTTCACATATGGAATGATGCCACTGGGGAGGACCCTATCTACGGAGAGGGTACACAGCAACAGTGGCCGAGGCAGAGCAAAGCTCTGATGAGGGGAGACACAGGGTTCACCTGAGGGGAAACTGAACAGTGGAAACGCATCATACGGGATTACTGAGGGGGGGAATCACCACGTATGGAGCACTGAGCTGAAGTACACAGGCTCACCTGAAAAGGGGCATACCACGAGTACTGAGCCTGGCGGCGTCACTCCTCCGCCGAGTTTGCCACCGAATACTGCTTTAGGAATTAAAGAGGCATCCAGTGTTCACCAGTTACAGGGAACTGTTGTGGACAAGATAGCGCACATTATCACCTCAAGAGGGGAAAGGCACAATGCAAGCGATACACCCAACCGGCCGCCCGGCCTACCTGTTGTTACCCCATAACACTTGGGTCGAAACCGGTGCTATGCGCAGGTTGTAGAACCTCGCAAAAGTATTGAGTGTAGCCCAACCTGTTGCTCTGCATATGTCTGCTAGAGAGGCGCCCCTCGCCAGTGCCCAGGAGGACGCAACACCTCTGGTGGAGTGCGCCCGGACTCCCAAAGGGCACGGCATGTTTTGTGATTGGTAAGCCAGAGAAATGGCATCCACAATCCAATGGGACAACCTCTGTTTGGAGACAGCTTTCCCCTTCTGCTGCCCTCCAAAGCAGACAAAGAGCTGCTCTGAGTGTCTAAAGCTCTGTGTGCAGTCCAGATAGATGTGCAGGGTGCAAACTGCACAGCAACAACAAGGTCAGGTCTTCCTCCTCTGAAGGGAGAGCTTGCAGGTTCACCACCTGATACCGGAAGGGAGTGGTGGGAACTTTGGTCACCTAACCGGGCCGGGGTCTCAAGATCACGTGAGAGTGTGCCAGCCCGAACTCCAGGCATTCATTGGTGACAGAGCACCTGCAGGTCCCCCGCCCTCTTGATAGAAGTGAGTGTCACCAGGAGGGCCATCTTCAGGGACAAAGTGCTGAGCTCAGCCTGCTCCAGGGGCACAAAGGGGGCTCTCTGTAAGGTAGGTAGGACCACAGAGAGATCCCAAGAGGGAATCAGGCACGGTCTAGAGGGATTCAATCTCCTCACGCCTTTGAGGAACCTGGTGATCAGGTTGTGCTGTCGAGAGGGTCTCCCATCCAGTGTATCATGATATGCTGCAATAGCAGCCACGTACACCTTCAGGGTAGAGGGAGATAGCCGTCTCTCAAGTCCCTCTTGTTGAAAGGACAACACAGACCCGACTGCGCATCTCCGTGGATCTTCCCCAAGGGGAGAACACCAATTCGCGAAGAGACGCCACCTCGTGGAGGGGGCTCTAGCCTGAGTGTTCGTGTCTACCACTGCTGGCGGAAGGCCTGCTAGGTCCTCCGCGTCCCGTCCAGGAGTCAGATGTGGAGATTCCAGAGGTGCCCTGCCCCTGAGTGAGAAGGGTCCTGAAAAGATCCTGCCTCAGGGGAATGCGCCAGGGAGGGGCTACTGCCAGGAGCATCAGGTCTGAAAACCAAGTCCGGTTGGGCCAGTATGGTGCAACCATCAGGACTTGTTGCCCGTCCTCCCTGACTTTGCACAACATCTGTGCAATGAGGCTCACTGGGAGAAATGCGTACTTGCGCAGCCCCCGAGGCCAGCTGTGCGCCAAGGCATCCGTGCAAAGGGGAGCCTCATACATGGAGTACCAAGGGGGGCAGTTGCCTGCCGTGAGAGCGCATCTGCTGCACGGTTGAGGACACCCGGGAGGTGAATGGCTCGCAGAGACTTCAACGTCTGCTGACTCCAAAGGAGGAGGTGGCAGGCGAGTTGCAACATGCGACGTGAGTGTACACTGCCCTGGCAGATTATGTACACCACAGTCGCTGTGTTGTCCATCTGGATCAACACATGCTTGCCCTGAATCAATGGCCGAAGCCTCCACAGGGCCAGCGATATTGCCAGCAACTCTAGGCAGTTGATGTGCCATTGCAGGTGGGGCCCTGTCCAGAGCCACTCTACTGCCTGCCCATTGCACACAGTGCCCCAGCCCGAATTTGAGGCATCTGTCATGACCACGACGCGCCTCGAGACCTGCTCTAAGGGAACCCCTGCCCGTAGAAATGCCAGGTCTGACCAAGGATGTTTTACGGCACCGAGGCATGATAGTCACGCGCTGGGTGCCATGGCGCCATGCCCACCTCAGGACTCGAGTCTGTAGCCAGTGCTGGAGTGGTCTCATATGCATCAACCCGAGGAGGATTACCGCCGCCGAGGATGCCATATGCCCCAGGAGCCTCTGAAATTGTTTCACCGGGACTGCTACCTTCTGTGTGAAGGTTTTCAGGCAGGCCAGAACCGACTGTGCATGCTTGTTTGTAAGGTGTGCCATCAGGGTGACCGAGTCCAACTCCATACCGAAAAAAGAGATGCTCTGTGCTGGGGAGAGCTTGGTTTTTCCCAGTTGACCTGAAGCCCCAGTCGGTCGAGGTGCCGAAGCACATGGTCCCTGTGCGCACACAATAGATCTGAGCTAGGATCAGCCAGTCGTCGAGATAATTGAGAATGCGAATGCCCTTCTCCCTCAGAGGGGCCAGGGCAGCCTCTGCGACCTTGGTAAAGATGCGAGGAGACGGGGACAGACCGAAAGGGAGGACTGGTATTTTCATCCCTCAAAGGCAAACCGAAGAAAGGGTCTGTGTCGAGGAAGGATCGATACGTAAAAGTACACGTCCTTCAGGTCGATAGCCGCGAACCAATCCTGATGTCGTACAGACATCATGCATGAAGCACATACAGACTATATTTATTTGATTAAATCTCAGTTTTTGGGGGGTTTAATAATCACACTGGGAGGTGAGAAACTACTGTCAAAAACACACAGAAAAGCCAAAATAAAAGCTTGATTTAAATGGACACGTGAAATGGGGAAAAAGTACAAAAACATTTTATTTAATGTAATGTTTGCTTTAATTAAATAATAATAATAACAATGTATTAAAGAAATATCTCACATCTGTGACGTTCTGTTGTGCAAAACTTCATTTAACAAATATCTCCTGTGTTTAAATTTTTGTTGTGAGGATTTTGTCAAATTTAGTGACTGGTTCAAGGTTCAAGTACTTTTGTTTTTTGTAAGGTAGTGAACTACAGTCCCATGAAGCATTGTGAATGACATAATCGACTGATGGCTTCAACAGAAGCATATACCAGTTAACAATAAGTTATCATTAATAATCAGTTACCCTATAAATAAAATGAATGTAATTTTTACTTCCATAACCAGATAAAGCTCTATCTGGCGTCAAACCTGTGCCAAGTCAGATATGCTGATCACGGATGGTCCGCTGTGGCGACCCCTAACGGGAGCAGCCTAAAGAAGATGAAGAAGAACCAGATAGGGCTCTATTCCTTTGGAACAGTATTTGTATTATGAAAAGCACAAAACAAGTTGAATTTTGATTTCATATTGTATTTAACTCTCTCAGTAGGCACAGTTATCAGTGAACAGTGAACATTAAGCCGGACCCCACACAGTAGGCCTAAAGGCCGAGAGTGCTGGGCACTGTAGAATGCCCCCTTCCAGAGGTGTGCTTGCACTTGAACCATGTCCATTCATGGAAGGGGGGGTGGTTGTGAGGGGTGTTTCTTTCATCTGTCTCTCTCCATGGAGGCCAATCGGGCCCCTTGTCCCCTGACCCCTCTGCTCTGTCCAATATTGTCACCTAATCCTTTCTTTTCTTCGGCACAATTGCTTCCCCCATCTCAGGGTTTGACTTTTTTTTTTCTCTCTCCCCAGTGCCCCTCTTTCACTGTCCTTCTCCACTCGTTAAGTCCTCTGTCGCTCAGTGCTGCTTTCGTTCACCGTCCTCCTTTCACACGACCCCCCCCCCCCCCCTTTCCACAGCTCTTCCTACCGGGTGCTGCCTCTTCCTTTTCCCCTTCTCCAGATTGTAGGGCTTCCTTGAGTAGCTCTACTGCGGGGGATTATGCGCTTAGAGGCCGGTGGCCGTGCGATTGTGTGAGGGGTGGACAGAGGAATGCACCAGAGGTGGGCAAGCTGACAGACAGGGGAGAGGGACAGGGGTCATGCTTTGTGGTGGTGGATAAAATATGGAAAGATTTAAGAGTTTAAATTTCCTGGATGGGCTTTTCACACTTGAAATGGCTAATGGTCAATTTTAAAGTCCCCATGAAATCAAAATTGAGGAGGCTTTTTGAGATCATCTACATACTAGTGTGCTTCACCTTTAGCAGACATTTCTGAAGACACTTTTACTACAAATGTAAATGTATAATAAAAATATTTTTGGATTATTATTGATTAAATAATAATTACATTAAATTAATATATGACATATTAATGTAATAATAATGCATTATTTACATGTATTTTTTAATTTTTATTTTATGTCAATTTAAATGTTTAATTATAATTATAATTAATTAACTTTTTCTGGAAAAAAATGACAAATTATGTCTCATACTGCACTCATGGCGTATACATTTTTTTTGTCCCATTAAACTTGTTTGTCTGAACTGCTTGTTTTAATAACGTAGTTTTCTGAAATATACTACAAATAATACTGTCTATTCATCACTCCAGTAAATGCATTTGCTGTCACTGTATGACATTGTTAACTGTTTACCTCAGACGCTGAAACCAAATACAGTGTGTGAAAGTTTCTGCAACTGTACAAAGTGCATGAATATTTAATGAGGTATGCTCTTAGCTAGATTTTGATTGGTCATATGTTTCTATAAAATTTTAGCTGTTGAAAAGGAAAAAATAATGCACATATTGGACCATAATGTCGTGATAAAGATCTGTGTTGTGTCTGTATGTGACACCTTTAGCTACATTGAATCTTCATCAGAAATTACCCGAAACTAAAACAGTGTTGATCATAACTCGCTTTTGTGTTCTTTACAGCAAAGCACTTGTAGGAAAGAAAAAACACAAATAAGATCTCTTTAATATCTCTTGTTTATACCAGACAGCAATGAGATTAGGAAGGAAAATTGAGACCTTCGCTTTAAGTCCTTTTTGTTTTTCTCCAGAGAGAAAGACCTCATGTGTATCCTATGAGTTCCTGAAGAGATCTCAAAAAAGTCTCAAACTGTGCTCCGAATTGTCAAGATTCCAAAGTCTTTAATCAAAATCAGATATTTCAGTCTGAACTCAAACATGTCTTATCAACTTCATCCAAAAAGCTATGCTGTCCACAATACTTTTAAAGATCCATAATCATACTGTATGTCAACAATTGTCTCAAGCATGTCAATACATTTCTGTAAGGCATTTTAGGAAAAACATCTGAGACAAAGTTGATACTTAAATGAAACATGAATGAGAACTCTATTTAGTCTCCTGCACTATGAAAGAGCAATCTCTGAGCAATAAAAAATTCCTCTGTGCAATGTCAAATAGAAAGAATGTTGTCTATCCATTAATATGGTAAACCATAACATATTAACGGTCTTAGTCTTCAATAATATGAGAGGTTGTCATGGAAGATATGGTCTACAAGTATTGCTCAATTCTTGTTTCCCACTCCTGCCTCTGATATGGAATGACTGCAGCTCAGGCATTTTAAACCACAAGCAGTTTGTTACTAATCACTGGTTACATGACTGTATGATGAGTACCTGAATGTGCTCACCGCTTCAGCTTTTTCATTGTGTCTTAAAATGTGGCCAACTATAATCTCAACCATTCCACAAACCATTACCAAATGCTGACTTACGGTCTGTGAGTTTGGTCCTTTTGGTTTACATGTGCTCGCTGCACTCTGTACTCTGTTCCATATTTACACATACTCAAAGTACGTGCGAGGCAAATGAGCTGAGCGCATTATATTTACAGTGCTCCAATTCTAAAGTAACGTCATGACTTCGGGTTTTGTGGAGAGAAGAATATATGTGAACATTTCTCTGCATTAACCTTGTGTGACCCCCACGTCCACATACGTGGACGTTGTATTTTGGTTTCGCTATATGCAAAGCACCATTTAATTTCATTTAAACTGACTGATCTCAGTTTAGGACTCTCTGGGCTGTCATTAAAGGGGTAAAATTTCGATGCACGGAGTCATGTGATAAAACAACATGGCATCGATCACAGCGTGTCTTTGGGAGAATTAGTTATGCTGTTTTCTGATTGGTAAAATGCTTCAGCACTGGCTATCAATTATTTACTTGACAGTGCAAAGATCATTGAGATTTTGTTGCCAAAGTAGAAAAAACACTGTAACATAAAATTCAAGTCAAATAATTTTTATTTGTATAGTTTGCATAGTTATTTGTATAGTTTGTATTATTAGACTTTCTATTACTTGGTATTATTTAAAGTTTCACAACTTAGTCCTGCTGTCCACATAGGAGGACATACATTTTTAGGAAAACTATTTGCTCTAGAATGATTGTTTTTTTTTTGTTTTTTAGGTGCTACTAGTTACAAATCAAAAAGGGAGATGGAAAATGCACACAGCAGTCACACTCGGGTCTCAGGAGGTTAAAAGGAGTTGTCAACTCTATTACATACAGAAATGTCTTCCTTTAATGTTCCACCAAAATAAAGGCTTAAGGGTTAAACAGACCTCATAGCTATGCTGCATGTAGGTTAAGAAAATATTTATAACTTATTATTCGGTTCCAAAAAATAATAATGAAAAGTGGGCTGAGACCCTCTCACAAAGTGGACAAAAACAGATAAAGTGAACAGTTACAATGTGAAAATGAATGAATGTTTTTAACTGTATTTTTTATTTATTTAGTCTGGTTCTTTTTAAAAGGACTAAATGACGTAATTTTGGTTTAAAGGAAACACTTACTAGGGTAATAAATTATCGATTTATTTTTTACACATACATATCGATTTGCTTCAGAAGACATTAATTGATCAGCTGGAGTTGTGTGGATTACTTTTATGCTGCCTAAATATGCCTTTTGGACTGTCAAACAGCCAGCAGTCTGGTGGCACCCATTCACTTGCATTGTATGGACATACAGAGCTGAAATGTACCTATACAAATCTTAATTTCGGTTCTGCTGAAAAAGGAATGACTTAAAGGTAAGTAAATCATGAGAGAATTTTCATTTTTGGGTGAACTATTCCTCTGCGCTATTTCAGCATTGATTGTGCTGCTGTAACTAGATTGCGGGTGGTTGGTAAATAAGTTGCAAGTTTTTGTGCCGCAACTGTTTAGTGAATTCACCCCATAGTCTCATAAAAAATACAAAATTAGCACTGTTTTAAAGAGCCAAGAAACATCAGAGGTGGGTCAGCTTTTAGTTTTTATGACTGAACAAGATGTTGTAAGTTTTGAAGCTTGCAAATGGTGACAAATGTAGCTCATATCAACTGACAGAAACAGTGTCATGCAGTTTTCAGCCAACATTTGGACTACCTCAGCATGATCAATGTAATAATTTTGCATATTCTCTGATTATTTTGTTCCTTTCAGACCAACAAATAACTCTTGTTTTCTCTCTTTCTCTCTCTCTCTCTCTCTCTCTCTCTCTCTCTCTGGGCCCCTGCTTTGCAGATGGTCTTAGATGATTCGCATGCTGTCAAACTAGTCTTTTTGGCCAGCGCCAGCCCTGCTTCACTGGGTGGCATGGTCCCCTTTTTTCTCTCATCTCTTATGGGCTTTTTCTCATGTATATCTCTATCATTTCAGCCCCTTAATGAGGATTGGATGAGCCCATTGATGTTTTTGGGTCTTGGGGCCCGCCATGCGCATGTCTCTCAATGAAATCTCCTAGCAGCAGTCATCGGCCTCTTTCTTCCAGGGTTATTGTCACCCCTGAAAGTGACTTACTTCAGGCGTAGTGTGCCTTTCTCGCTCACTGTCTTTGTCTGCCTCTCCATGTCTCTGTCTTTTTTTCTCTTGCATCACTGGCCGTTGCTGCTTGAATAGCTAATAGTAGCCTCCTGCCAATGGACCTCATCCGTTCTTGACCCCCTCCCCTTTTCGCAAGAACACACACATCCTTACAGCATATAGAAAGGAAAATGGGTAGTTGACACATAATATGTCCATGAACTTATGTCCATGGTGTTGTGCATAATTTTCCCATGTTAAAAGTCTTTGCTTAATGTGCAGAGTCAACAATATAATTAAGCCGTTTGTAGGTTGATTTCACATAAGTGTAACACTGTCATTCCGGGCTATCAAAACATTGCTTTGTTTGTTTAAGCGGCCTGTCCAGACCGACACAGTGACATTGGCTTGACCAATAGTATGAGTTTGGGGTGGGATTATTTGTTTGTAGAACCAATGGAAGATGGAGAGAGTTTTCTGGAATCTGTTTGAAAACAATAAATACTTTTGCAATTCTGTTTGGTGACACTAGTGGTGCAGAAATGACACACTTCATTTTTTTAAATGTATATGAATGTATTTTGGAAAAGTATATATTTTAGGTACTGTGACAGGTCACCATTCCTCTTAAAGAAATAGTTCACCCAAAAAACGAAAATTCTGTCATTTACCCTCATGTTGTTCCAAACCCATATGACTTACTTTCTTCTGTGGAACACAAGAGGAGATGTTTTGGAGAATGACAGCCTCAGACACTATTCACTTAATTAAATTAAAACTCTGAGACTGAGGCTTTTCCTTTGGTCATACGGGTTTGGAACAACATGGGGGTGAGAAATTATGACATCATTTTTCATTTTTGGGTGAATTATCCCTTTAAGTTCTCACCTTTTTTCATAGGTGTGGGTAAGAAACAGAAATATTTAAGTCCTTTTTTACTATAAATCTCCACTTTCACTTTCAAAATGGGAAAGAATATGAAAGTGAAAGTAATAATGGATATTTGTAGTTGATTTATATGGTTTCTTACCCACACCTAACATATCACTTCAGAAGACATGGATTTAACCACTGGTGTTTTATGGATTACTTTTATGTGATTTTTGGAGCTTGAAAGGTCTAGTCACCGTTCACTTGCATTGAATAGACCTGCAGAGCTGAGATATTCTTCTAAAAATCTTTGTTTGTGATCTGCAGAAGAAGGAAAGTTATACACCTCTGCGATGGCATGAAGGTGAGTAAATGATGAGAATTTTCATTTTTGGGTGAACTATCCCTTTAATATGAGGTCATATAAGCTGCATGCATTATAAATACAAAATAATTAACAAAATACTCTTTAAAATAAATTTAGTTGGCATATAGCATGTCACACCGCTGGACATGTCAACTTCCCAAAAGTATTTAATTGTCTAACTAACTACCCAAATATAATTTTCCGTTTTGGCTAATGATTCATTGAGGTGCCACGACCCCCTTTTCTTTAAAGCTTCTTTGCTCCTGGTATGCAACTTTAAGTCAGCTTTTGTGTGTGAGGCACCACATTTGCACATTTCTACCGAATGCCAAGCGTGGTGCAATAGACTGTCCTTTGCTCTCTCACATCAGTCCTCACTTGCTCTCTGAAAGCTGTTCACTCCGGCAGCTGCTGTTCTTGCGGCTGTTCTATAATGCCTCCTATTTCCACAAACTTCTTTAGGGCTCTGAGCTTCCCCTTTTGCTCTCTTGAATGGAGCCCGGTTCAGAAGCGCAGAGAGGAAAGTAACACATTACGAAACCTCCAATGATTTTATGCACCTGTTCAGTGCAAATCACATCTATTGTGTTGAAATGAATAGCACAGTAACTTTATCCTGCCTAACATTGGTCGTTATATTTCTCAGATTTGCATCATCCTACAGTGATAATTTACCTTAAGGGTCTACTTTGACTAACTTTTCTTTTTTCCAAATATTAGAGTAACACTTGTTGTACTATATTAAATATAGGACCTTCAACAAAACTTATCAATGATTTATGGTCTCTGATGCCCAGACACTTTAAGTGCAGAAAAAGCATGATAAGAAAATCTGTGCTTATACAGTAGAGTGTCAGCACCTTTGATGCTTGGACCCCTCATGATGCATCTTAGATCAGGAATCTTGAAAATGTAGATTTGTTTTACATTATTGTTGTTTATGTAAATAAATAAAGGTGCATTTCTAGTTCAACATATTTGTATTTCAGATGCTTTGTTTTGTTGGACAGGAAAAACTAGCTTCATACCATGTGACCCATATTTGGTTTTCGACCATTGAAAATGGGTAAAGTTGAACAAATTTACGCATTGAGCCACAGTGTGAGCCCTGCCCATATCCATTGGATTTTACTATATAGAGTCTTAAAAATGAAGATACAAAAAGGAAAGTTTGTTCTGAACCATAATTCTTCTTGAGTTACAGCAATAACAATAAAATAGTAAAAAAAAAAAAATAATAATCATAAAATAATGATGCTGCCACCTTTGTAAAGAAATTATTTTTACTTGTAGTTTTGCTCCAAAATAATATGCGAAATTATTATTATTTTTTTTTATTTATTTTTTTTATAAAGTAATCCCCAGGGATGGATTACATGCAGACTAATTCCTCAGTAAATGTTGATGCATGGCATATAATATTTTAGCTTTCATCTTATAAAATAAAATAATCATAAAACAAATTATAATAATAATTTATTCAAGGACCTCAGGTTGAGTTGACATGAAATGACCCAGCTGAGGACTCCATTAAGTGTCTAAAGTTATAAAAGATCAATCTCTGAGCAATAAAATGTTCTTCTGTGTTAACTTCATTCTTGCACACAAATACATGTACACTCGTTATGACATCATCTTAATGAATAAGTACCCCTGCATATCATTGTGGTGATGATTACATGACTTCTCTCTACCAACACTCCACCTGGGACCAGTATAACTGGAAAACACTATAATTGGGGAACTAAAGCGCTGCAGACACAGGACCCTCCGTGAAAAACAGCCATCGGCCCTTTTTCATGTGATCACAATGCCTTGGAATGCATGTCACACAACGGCTCTCTGCTGCACTTCCAGCTGTCACCCATATACCCCTCCAACTGCACTCTGATCAACCAATTACGCAGACAGTGGTGGATAAAGTACACAAATCCTGACCTTGAGTTAAAGAACAAATACCCTGATAAAATATAGCTCCAGTCTAAGTTCTCCTTCTGAATTTCTATTTGAGTTTAAGTACAAATGTACTTCAGGGTTTCCACAACCACGAAAAACCTAGAATTAACAGGGAATTAAGAAATAATAGAATTTAACTGGTCATAAATTGTTGGAACCCCGGTTCTTATTTTTGAATGCACTTGGGTGATTCTCACGAAACCTGTCAAGAAAATATCCTGGTCCTATTTTACCCCCAAATTAAAAGTAACAAATAAGAAATTATATTTTGCATATAGAGAGTGAAGCATATTTTTAGGACCATTATGATTTTACATTGTGATATTATTTTCATGAGATTTAAACACATTTTACTCTGCAATTCTCATTACCGCATTGCGAAAAAAAAAAGATGGTCATTATGACATTCTCAGTACTGCAACATGGAAAATTATAGACTATTTAAATTGTGAAGTATTTACTGTATACATCATAGTAGTACTCTACTTTTCATTTTTGCTTATTTTAATGAAAAATAATTGCACAACATCACCTTTTTTTATTGTCATAGAGTAAAAACAAAATGACTGTGTTACGGTAATGAGAATTATTATTGAGAACAACTGGAATAGTAAAGGTAAAATGTCCAGACATTTAATTAGAGAAGGGACCTATTTAGTGAGTTGTTAATTCAAGACTCCAATCAAATCACAAAATAAGTGAGTTAACTACTCAAAAAAACACTGTAATCAGGTAAGTCCAATTCAATAACGAACTTGAGTGCAATCAGGTTTTTTTATTTTATTTTATTGTTTATATACAGTGTGTGTATATATATATATATATATATATATATATATATATATATATATATATATATATACACACACTGAACAACGGTGGATAGTAAAGTATTTTTATTCTAATAATACTTATGTACATTTTTAAAGTATCGGTTCATCAAGGCTACTTTAATTTACAGCAACTTTTGCTTTCACTTTGCTAGGTTCCAAATCACAATATTTTACTTTTTACACTACATATATATATAGTGAAAATATATAGTGAAAGCAAAAGTTGCTGTAAATTAAAGTAGCCTTGATGAACCGATACTTTAAAAATGTACATAAGTATTATTAGAATAAAAATACTTTACTATCCACCGTTGTTCATAGCTCTTGCGTCATATCCAAACTGCAACCCGAGACGCCCCTGAATCCACTCTATACACCTCCTGTATGTTGAGGCCAAGGCCTCAGTGTCTGTCTTTGCAGTTGCATTGCGCAATCGGTACCCAAGAGAGGCCCCCCTCCTCCCTCCCATTCTCTGGGCACCCAGGAGCGGACAGTGTGCGGAAATAGCCCCTGATTTACACGCAACAGCTGCAGAGAAGAGAGGCCCTTTTGATCAGCTTAAGCGGCATAGATGTAGCCCCTGCTAATTTCACCTGTCGTGGAACTTGGATCATAAAGACTGTGCCACAAAAGTTGGTGAAAGTTCGTGCGATATAAAAGAAAGGCAGAGGGAGGCATATCCATCACCCTGTTGTTTTGGTGTCACAATGCCCGGACAATATTTAACCAAACAGCCATGTATTTTGTAGACGGATTGCATTTTTACTAGGTATCACAAAGTGCAAGTATGTGCAACAAGCCGCCAGCAAGTTTGACTCAAAGGATGTTTTTATAATGGCATCCCTATTGTTGAGGAAGTATGCCACAGTATTCTTGCCACAGTACTTTCAAAACCAACATGACTTCCCTTATTGCAGAGTGCAACCTCATTGGCCAGTTCTTCAATAAATGTACGGACAACTTAAAAGAAAAAAATGCTCTCTGGCAAAGGTCTCTGGCCTTACTGGAAATGGCTGAGGTGTTGACAAAGACAAACTGTTTCCGTACTTAATATGAAACTACTTTACGAAAGAGCTATGCAAAAAAGGAATCACGATTACCAAATGTGAGGCCCTAAATAAAAAAAAATATTAAGAAATAGGCAATTTTATAAAAGTACTTACATTAATTATTCTGTTAAAACTCATGTATTATTTGAGCTCTTAAGTTGTTTAAATCGTCGTTTTGCCACAGACTACTAAATAACCAGAATTACGGCTGCAATTTAAGTTGTAAGATTTCATAGAACTTAACCCAAATGGTTAGTAAGCAATTTTTCTCACACTAGTAAAATCATGTTTACATGCATATTGTTTGTGTCTAATCACTTTTAAAACAGTGATTATTTTAACATTTACAGATTGGCCCCATTCACTTTCATTGCAAGTGCCTCACTGGAACCCAGATTTTTGATTTTTTGTGATAATCAACATTATGCCACAAATGCTGTAGATTTGGCTTGAACCAAGAATATTCCTATAAATTAGTGACTGTTACTATGCAACGTTCCAGTAACTTAGAAATGTTTACTGTCTTGTAATGTCTGGTAACAGGATCACTTCCAACAAGCTTTTGTCTTCTGACCTGTGAAGACAAGGGAGGAAAAGTTATTTGGGTTGTAGTTATTGTGGCAGAGTCACTGGGTTTCTTTGTGGCCTGCTAGTTTGTGGCTGGTTACGCCTTATGCAAATCCACATTCCTACATGTTCTTTTATAGTGAGCAAGTCTTTTATCTGTACTGAGTGTGCTTACACATGCAAATTGATTCTTTAAAGAAGTCTTTAATTTTCTCAAAATACATGGTCTTTCCTTTCAATGACACTGCATAAAATGCAATATTGGTCTTTCGTATATATTCATTTTTTGTTGTGATACATTTGCTTAAAAACCATGTACTGCAGCTGGTCATCTCAGACCAGGCGGGATGGTCCTGGTTGGGTATAGAGTAGCACAGTGGTCCGAGTGAGTGGTGGGACATCCACCTCTAATGGGCCACTGTGTCAAGGAGCACAGGTGTCAGCTCACCCTGACCACTCTATATGTGGATGGAGATTAACGGTGTTGCTGAGATTAAAGTCAGTCAATTACATTTCCCATCATTCTCTATGATAAAGAATGATACAATTGACAGCATCAAATTTCAGACTTTTTCAGACTTGCAACCAATGCAGGGAATCTGTTACTTGTATGAGAGAGAGATAGAGAGAGAGAGAGAGAGAGAGAGAGAGAGAGAGAGAGAGAGAGAGAGAGAGAGAGAGAGAGAGAGAGAGAGAGAGACTTTTTACTGAATAAGAATTTCCCTATTTTTAACTTAATCAGCAGGCTGGATGACAGGAAGGGATTATCAATGGGAATAAGGGAGTGAGAACAACCCCCCTAACCACTGGCATTAGAGAGCTGGAATTAAGTATATTAATGTGTAAACAAACATGATTTGTTTGATTTGGTGAAACTGCAGAGAAAGTACACTATTGACTATTAACCATGAGCGGGCCCACAAAGAATCTGTGCGTGTTTTACAAAATTCATGGCATAATGTTGATTGCCATAAAAATAATTCTGATTTGTTTATAACCACAATACATAAGCATTATACGTTATTACAAGATTTTAGTGTCATAAAATCAGAGATTTACTAACGTTACGTCGTTTAGCAGGTTACAGGGTTTATCAGCATTACGTCTTCATAACAGCAAAGTTGAAAAATTGGAAATAACTTTACACAGATGAGGTTAGTAAGTGATTTTATCACACTAAAATCATGTTAACATGTATAGTGTTTACATCTTGTGGCTATACTTTTGAAACAGTGAGTATTTTAATGTTAATGGACTGACCCTTTTCCCTTCCATTGCAAATGTCATACTGTAACCGGTTACAAAACTATTATATAAAATAAATGAACATTTACCGTATATATATATATATATATATATATATACACTATATTGCCAAAAGTATTCGCTCACCTGCCTTTAGACGCATATGAACTTAAGTGACATCCCATTCTTAATCCATAGGGTTTAATATGACGTCGGCCCACCCTTTGCAGCTATAACAGCTTCAACTCTTCTGGGAAGGCTTTCCACAAGGTTTAGGAGTGTGTTTATGGGAATTTTTGACCATTCTTCCAGAAGCGCATTTGTGAGGTCAGACACTGATGTTGGACGAGAAGGCCTAGCTCACAGTCTTTGCTCAAATTCATCCCAAAGGTGCTCTATCGGGTTGAGGTCAGGACTCTGTGCAGGCCAGTCAAGTTCTTCCACACCAAACTCGCTCATCCATGTCTTTATGGACCTTGCTTTGTGCACTGGTGCACAGTCATGTTGGAACAGGAAGGGGCCATCCCCAAACTGTTCCCACAAAGTTGGGAGCATGGAAATGTCCAAAATCTCTTGGTATGCTGAAGCATTCAGAGTTCCTTTCACTGGAACTAAGGGGCCAAGCCCAGCTCCTGAAAAACAACCCCACACCATAATCCCCCCTCCACCAAACTTCACAGTTGGCACATGCAGTCAGACAAGTACCGTTCTCCTGGCAACCACCAAACCCAGACTCGTCCATCAGATTGCCAGATGGAGAAGCATGATTCGTCACTCCAGAGAACGCGTCACCACTGCTCTAAAGTCCAGTGGCGGCGTGCTTTACACCACTGCATCCGGCGCTTTGCATTGCACTTGGTGATGTATGGCTTGGATGCAGCTGCTCGGCCATGGAAACCCATTCCATGAAGCTCTCTACGCACTGTTCTTGACCTAATCTGAAGGCCACATGAACTTTGGAGGTCTGTAGCGATTGACTCTGCAGAAAGTTGGCGACCTCTGCGAACTATGCGCCTGAGCATCCGCTGACCCCGCTCTGTCATTTTACGTGGCCTACCACTTCGTGGCTGAGTTGCTGTCATTCCCAATCGCTTCCACTTTGTTATAATACCACTGACAGTTGACTGTGGAATATTTAGTAGTGAGGAAATTTCACGACTGGACTTGTTGCACAGGTGGCATCCTATCACAGTACCACGCTGGAATTCACTGAGCTCCTGAGAGCGGCCCATTCTTTCACAAATGTTTGTAGAAGCAGTCTGCATGCCTAGGTGCTTCATTTTATACACCTGTGGCCATGGAAGTGATTGGAACACCTGAATTCAATTATTTGGATGGGTGAGCGAATACTTTTGGCAATATAGTGTATATATATACAGGGTTGGGAGGGTTACTTCTGAAATGTATTCCACTACAGATTACAGAATACATGCTGTAAAATGTCATTTGTAATGTATTCCATTAGATTACTCAAGGTCAGTAACGTATTCTAAATACTTTGGATTACTTCTTCAGCACTGGTAGATTTTTTCACTTGTTTTGACTATAAAAACTCTGCCAGTACAGTAAGACAAAATACACATGTTAAAAATACATTCTCTGATAAACCTAAATATCTTATGCAGTGTTGTTTCTAAAACAAGATCAATCAAACTGATCTTGTTTTAAGGATTTTTAGATATTTTTACAGGAAAACAATACAAAAATTATTATCAAGAATACGATTTTTGCCCTAATATCAAAGGTCTTACTAGAAAAAAAAAGAAATTATGATCCAACGTGAATTTTCATGATAAAAAAATATGATCGTGCCTGGTAACGTGCATGTAAAATGGCTAGAAATAGCATTTTAGCTTAGCGTAAAGCTGACAATTTACACAAGGTTTATTTCTATTTCACTACTCCAAACTTACTTCTCTGTCTGCTCGTATGAATGTAACACATCATAAGAAAGTGTTTCACCGCTGTTCAAATGCACTTTGGATCGCATCATTTATATGTATAAATGTTTTCCATCTGAAAGGACTAAATATTAAATGAAACAAATGACAATAAAATGCAAAGTAATCTGTTCAGTAATCAAAATACTTTTTGAATGTAACTGTATTCTAATTACCAATGATTTAAATTGTAACTGTAGTGGAATACAGTTACTTATATTTTGTATTTTATATATGTAATCCCATTACATGTATTCCGTTACTCCCCAGCCCTGTGTGTGTATATATATATATATATATATATATATATATATATATATATATATATATATATATATATATATATATATATATATTGTAGTAATCAACGTTATGCCACAAATTCTGTCTGAGCTTAACTTGTATTGAACCCGGAACATTCCTTTAAGAGTGCTGCACTCTCAGCTTCGTTTAACACATTGTACCGTATTTAAACCCATTCCACAAAATTCCACAATATTTTCCCCAAAATCAGGACAGAAAATGCAAACAAAAAAAAAAAAATATTTTGCTAATGGGCAAAGAAATATTTTCTGATCACCTGTAGTCCAATTCCCACAAAATAAAAGTGACTTTCGGCTTTGTTTTCGAACTTTTAGCATGTTACCGGCACATTCGTTATTTGACTTTCTACCACTGAGTTTTTGTTTAATTATTAAAAAATGAGAAGAAAAGAAAAAAAAAGGTTTGACCTAGCCTACCTGTCAGAACTGGAGTGATGAGAACTAGGGGAGACAAAAGGTTAGCTGGGCAGGGCATGTAGTGACCATTTGTCTTGGAGCGACCATTAAAGCTGGAGGTCGCAGTCGGGGGGACTGAGGTCAGGTAGAATGCACTTTTGATATGGTGATACATTTTGTGAAATCCTTGCAATGAGAGATGTGGCGAGGCTGTGGGAAGATTTGCTCTCTTTTGTGGTGAGCCTCTCAAGGCACTTGCATTGTGTCCTGTGAGCCTCTGAACGGGAAATGATTCCTTTAATCATTGGGTAAACCTGACAGGGGCTGCATTCGGGGCAGCGTGGGGGATCAGAGTCTGCAGTATGCACTGACCACCAAGCTTGCCCTCCCAGCAGTCTCTTTAAATCTGAAGACTGACATCCCATAGAGGGGACTGCTATGAAAGACAACTAGCCTACAAAAATGGCTACTTTGTAGACAAGCCAAAGTCTCTCTTTAGTCAAGACGAAAGTCAGTAGTAGTCTTTTTTCTTGTGCTAACACCTAATTTAAAGGGATAGTTCACCCAAAAATTTTATTATGTCATCATTTACTAACCCTCATGTTGTTCCAAGCCCATTTGACTCTCTTTTTTCCCCTGAACACAAAAGATGTTAGGCAGAATGTTAGCTTCAATCACCATTAAATTTCATTGCACTGCACTGCAGCTGTCATTTCCTAACATTCTGCCAAACATCATCTTTTGTGTTCCACAGAAAAGAGAAAGTCATACAGGTTTGGAATGACATGAGGGTGATTCAATTATGACATCATTTTCATCTTTGGTTAAACTAACGCTTTAACATTTGGATTTTCCCAAGAACATTATCAGGCATTTTTTGAAAGCTTGCATACTCTGCTTTTTTACTTTAAAGTTTTGTTGTTTTTGCGGTGGCAACTGTCTCAGCAGCTGGCTCTTAACATTTCAAAATAAAAGTGCCTTTGCTGCCTTTGTGTGTGAGGAATTTACAAGGTTCCTTTTTTCTTTTTGTGTTTCATGCATCGAGCCTGGTGGCCCCTCAGAGCACAGGAAACAAGGAGAACACGACTAAATGAGGAGATGATTTTCTGCTTTGAACATATGGGTCTTGTATTTTTATGGCCAACACAAGATATTTTCATTGGCGAGTAGATGGTAACAGAGTAGGGCTGGGTATCGATTCCGATTTGATTCGATTCTGATTCACAAGCTCTCGATTTGATTCCGATTTCAATGTGATTTTATTCCATTCTGATTCATTTGACAGGGAATCTTCTACATTATAAAGATATTAATAAAAAAAATAATTAACAACAGGGCCCAAACTATGCAGTTCAATTGCTATTTATTTAACAGATATAATAATCACAGCCTTATCTCGTTAAATTTACGTGACAATTCAAAATGATGTGCTTCACTACACATTTTGCTGCAGTTTACCAGTGAAATGTCCAGCGGGGGCACCAAAAGCGAGTGAAATTATGTTGTAATCAAACAAGGTTTTTATGGTGAATATTAGATGGATGTTTTATTGAGTAAAACGTACCTACCTAACCTAAAACTTTAACTGAAACCTAACCAATAGTGTTCAAAAAGATAAATGAGAGGTGGACAGACATCCTTACACTAAACCATCACCTAAATGTAACCGATTATGTTGTTAAAGCAAATTCAACATGAAAAGCACATTTACTGAAGTAACCATGCCATTTTGTGTTGCTTCAATGGCAATTTTGCTTCACTTTCACTTTCGTTTCTAACATCCTTTGCTGTGCTTGAGGATCAATCTCTGAGTCCAAAGTCCAACACTCTATCAGGTGAGCTACTGCACAAGTTAATCACATTGGAATACGTGTATGAATGTAGTTGGGTCTGTAATATAAGCGTTAAAACATATCGTTTTTTAAATGATACGTTAGAGTAAAAGTGTTTTGAAATCATAACATGGCAGGGTGTGAGTAACAGAGCGAAAAATAAGTGTTTATAAAGTCATAAACAGCCATAGTACCCGTGATTTGAAACTGCAGCAAAACGTAGAAAGCAGCATGTAAAACTCGATTTGTAAAAATGTTGTTATAGTAACATTCATTCTATGAGACTAGGTTGAATTATCAACACAAATAAAAACTGAAGTAAACTTTACAGTAAAACATTGACTTGGGATTTTAAGAATCGTTATCAGGATCATTCAAATGAAGATTGTGATTAATCAGAAAATCTATATTTTTACCTAGCCCTTTGACAGCATTTATCTTTGTCACCATGTTTGCTGTTGAAAAAGCTAGTAGTTCTCCCCACATATTGGTCAGATAAAGCACTCACTGAAGAAATTATTACATCCTTCCCAAATTATCTGTATTGTTCCTCTTTTAGAGTTGCACCATGCCCATACTTCAAAAGACCCACCCATCATACTCTCCATTACCAGCTCGGATACATTCACATTATAAGCCATGATTTTTGTGTCACAGCAGTCACCCTGGCTGCAGCCCTGGGTGAGACCTTATAAAAAGTCCCATGCATGCCTGCGTAGTGTCGATGACACACTGCATTTTATGACCTCTGCACTCCAATTGCTGCCATTATGGCCCCAGACAAAAGGTCCTCTCAGAAACGTACATATTTTCCCACATGCAAAATTGGAAATTGGATACTTCCTCTCACAAGCTGCAAGGCTTTGTGCTGGGCAGTCATGGAAGGCCTGGCTGGTGGAGAGGTGGAGTGGGGGAAGAGGCTGAGGTTTGGGAGGAGGGGAGGTCATGAATTGGCCTAAGGACTGAAAGCAGAGAACCTTGTCTTTATGAAGGATGAGTAATGTCCTTTGATGCAGACACAAGCAAGTACAGTCTTTCAGCAGGAGAAATCAGCTGATGAGGTGGCATAGATTGTCTGGAACATCTTCATGGACATTCTTAGCAGCATCTCTGAGGTTCAAGTTAATAGCTCAAACATGGACAGAATACTTGGATGCTATAATCCAAGTACAATTGCCAAGATGCTGGTCAACCAGCTAGACCAACATCCAACCAGCACTAACCATCATAAACCAGCATGAGAATTGCATGATGGTTAAGATGGTCTTTTAAACAGGGAATTAACATACAGTTGCAATCAAAATTATTCAACCCCCCTGACCAGCAATACATTCTGTTGATGTGAATTAAAACACATAAACTAAAACCTCAGTAAACAAAGTAAGTTTTTAATACACATTTCAGTGATTTTGAGAACAAAGAGTTCAGTTTACCCAAATTTTAAAATAATAAAATAACTAATTCTCTCCACAAATGTCTTTTCAAAAATATTCAACCCCCAAAGTCAATCATTTGTGGAGCATCCTTTATCCTTAATAACAGCAAATAAATGTTTCAGGTAAGTGTTCTCAGGCTTCGGACACCTCTCTATTAGAATTTTTACACATTTTTCATGAGCAAAAGCTTCCAGCTCATTGACATTCTTTGGTTTCTGTGCTGCCACTGCTTCCTTGAAATCCCAACAAAGGTTTGCAATGGGATTTTAATGATGAACTGAAAGGGCAATTTAAGGACATTCCACGACCTTTCCCTGAACCAGATTTTGGACAACTTGGATGTATCCTTGGTGTTATTGTCTTGCTGGAGAGTCCAGTGATCACCGAGCTTCAATTTACACACTGAAGGCATCACATTTTTCATGCCAAAATGGCCTGATACCTGAAAGAATCCGTGGTGTCAGTCACATAGTCAGGATAGCTGTTTCCTGCAGCTGCAAAACACCCCCATAACAGGACTGACCCACCTCCATGCTTGACTGTGGGGATGGTGTCGTTCTTGTCATCACCTTGTCATCTTACTCCAGACGTACTGCTTATCCATGGGTCTAAAACTCATTTTCAGTTTAGTGTCATATGACTATAAAACCTTCTTCCAGGACTCCACAGGTCTTTCCTAATTACTTCTTGAATATTCAAGTCAACATTTCCCTTGGTGAAGTTTTGCTTTCTTCCACACCCCAAGAAGGTTACTGTTGTACCATATTTAAAAAATGTACCTATGGTGCTGCCAACTTTGTCTATTGCAAATTTAAGTGCCTTGGAAATTTACTTTTAGCCATGACCTTTCTTGTGTAATGAAATAATCTCCTCTATTAGCTTTTGAGACTGCTTATTTTTAATTGAATTCTTTGCATAGAAATACATTTTTGCTTACAACACTAAACTTACATTTTAAAACTTAAATAAGTGCCATTGCAGATTGATGACTTAATTTTGTTTTAAAACAATTACTTGTGTAGCCTTACATATTTAAGAAACAGCTACATGCAATAGGGATTGAATAATTATGACATGGCTGTATTTAAAAAAAAATCCTGCTATTTAGAAATATTAGGTTATATATTCACACTATGACTTTGAATGTGTCACTCAACTGATATAGATGTAAAGTTTAAAAATTCTGGGTCATCAGAAAAGCTTACCTTTGTAAATCCTTACTGTCTTGGGGGGGTTGAATAATTTCGATTGCAACTGTAGATCTTGGTTCTGGGTGTATTTTTCCCATTCATTTGTCATTGTTTTATCCCTTGCCATTTTACCGCGTGCTTCGGGTTTTTCCACTTTTCTACTGTTTCAACTGCGTGTATTTTACCACGCACCCTTTTTCTCTCTTTTTTTCTTTTCCCGCTTGTCTACATCTTGCATCTTGTCTGCGTGCATTCGTTTTCTCCACTGTGTTTTACATGGATTATTGCATCAATCTCAAACATCTACTGATCAGGAACCATAATGAACCACATCGATCTCAAACCCTTGCCACTCAAGAACAACCATAACAACAACAACAAACAATTGCGTTAAGTCATGGCATCCGCTCATGTTATTTGTTCCTGCTTTGCATGCCACATGTTTACTATAGCTTCTTCCATCAGCAGTGAGGGATTCACATGTGATAAATGTAAGGAATTAGTCAGGCTGACGGAAAAGTTTAATGAGTTAGAGACATGCATCCGAACACTAGTGGAGGACAATGAGAAAGAGAGGTCAGAAGATACTGTTTCGGATGCGGGTAGTACAGCGAGCAACACACACACTTTGGTTCCAGCTCTAGAGCCCCCGCAGCAGGGCATTTGGGTGACGTCTTGGTGGCATACTCGCTCAGCAAAGCGACACCATTCCCCCATTCCTGTTAGGGTTTCCAATCAATTATCCCCACTCAGTAATGCACCTACTGAGAATCATGTTAACAGAGCCTTAATAATTGATGATTCTATTGTAAAGAACATGGAAATAGAGACTCCAGCCACCATTGTTAACGTTTACGGGGCTTGAGCATCTGACATCAGATCAAAGTTACAAGTACTGGATAATGCTAAATGTAGATTGTCTAAAATTGTTATTCATGTCTGGCTTCTCCAGTCAGAGATCACTAAAGATAATGTTAAAGAGGTATGTGAACTTGCAATAATGATGTCAGACACTGTAATATGCTCTTGTCACCACCCTGCTCATCGTGGTGACAAGGTTTATAGTAGGTTAGTGTCACTGAATGGCTGGATGTCTGAGTGGTGTCCAGAGAAAAGCATAGGATTTATAGACAATTGGAAGAGTTTTTGGGGTAGACCTGACCTGCTAAAGAGAGACGAACTCCATCCCTCCAGGGAAGGTGCTGCTCTACTCTCTAGTAATTTGGCTCATAGTCTAAATAGTGATAGCATTTGGCTAATAGGGGCCCAGGTCAGGAAGCAGACAAACTGGTTAATCCAAACATCTGCTAGCTGCCTTGAGACGTCACACAGGTCACATAAACTACAACACATAGAGACTGTGTCACCTAGATATCATATAGAGGCTGTGTCTGTTCCCCGAACTACCAAACACAAACCCTTCACTAAATCATTTAGAAAAAAAATCATTTAAGGTCAAACTTGAAAAAAAACAAAAAAACATTTAAAATAAACATCATATAAAGGTAGGGCTACTAAACATTAGATCGCTTTCTAATTGTACTAATAATGCTTAATGTGACATTTTCAGATATAAATAAAAAATCTCTGTCATATTTAGCCCTTACTACATTATATAGATCACCCGGGCCGTACTAAGATTTCCTTGGTGAATTTGCAAATTTTCTATCAGATCTAGTAGTTAATGTAGATAGAGTTTTAATTGTTGGTGACTTCAACATTCACATAGATTAAGAAAATGACACATTGGGATTAGCATTTATCGATATTCTCAACTCTCTTGGACAAAATGTGACAGGACCAACTCATCGGCATAATCATACGCTAGATTTAATTCTGTCATATGGAGTTGATGTTGATACTATAGAAATTCTGCCACAGAGTGATGACATCTCAGATTATTACCTCGTCTCTTGTTTGCTGCTATCAGCTAACACTCAATCTACACCACGCTATTGTTCAGGTAGAACTATTCTTTGACCACTAAAGGTAGCTTCACTAATAATCTTCCAGAATTGTCTCACATACTCAGTAAGGCAAAAAGTCTAGAAGAACTAGATGTAATAACAGAAAATATAAATACAGTCTTCTCTAGAACTCTTGATATTGTCGCCCCCCTTCGACACTCATGCTCAAGAGAGCAGCTCGGAAAATGGAGCACAAGTGGAAGAATACAAAATTAGAGGTATTTTGCGGTGCATGGAAGGATAGTGTCTGTAGCTACAGACAGGCACTAGAAGCTGCCAGGTCAGCATATTTTAGCAAACTCATAAAAAATAACCACAACAATCCTAGGTGTTTATTCAATACTGTGGCTAAAATGGTTAGATATAAAGCATTAACTGAACCAGATATTCCGTTGCAACACAATAGTTATGACTTCATGAATTTCTGTCACAGCACCTCAGAAAAGTGTCTCATAATTTTCCTCAGGAGCAACTTCAATCCTTCGCTGTTATAGGTCATGAAGTGCTAACAAAACTTAACAAAAAATCAAAAGCCACAACATGTATGTTAGATCCAATACCAACTAAGCTCTTAAAATAGGTATTCCCTGTAATCTCAGAACCTCTTCTTAATATTATTAACTCCTCGCTTTTCTTAGGACATGTCCCATGAATTTTTAAAATGTCAGTTATCAAACCACTTAAGATACCACAGCTTGATCCTGGAGAATTGGCTAATTACAGACGATTTCAAATCTACCATTTATGTCAAAAATACTAGAAAATGTAGTGTCCTCCAAACAATGTTCATTTCTTCAGAGAAATGGTATATATGAACAATTTCAGTCAGGATTTAGGCCCCATCACTGTACAGAGACTGCACTTATCAGAGTTACAAATTACTTGCTCTTATCATCTGATCGCAGCTGCATTTCTCTTCTTGTGCTTTTAGATCTTAGTGCTGCCTTCAACAAGATAGATCATGACATTCTCTTGAATAGGCTGAAGAATTATGTTGGCAATAGTGGACTTGAAGTAGCATGGTTTAGGTCCTATTTATCAGACCACTACCACTTTGTATGTGTAATTGAGGAATTGTCAAATAAAGCAAAAGTTAAGTATGGAGTGCCACAGGGGTCAGTTTTAGGGCCTCTGCTTTTCTCCTTATACATGCTTCCTCTGGGAGATATTATCAGGAATCATGGAATAAGTTTCCACTGTTATGCTGATGATACACAACATTATATTTCTTCTAAACCCAATGAAAATTCACAATTCTCCAAATTAGCAGTGTATCAATGAAATCAAAGATTGGATGGCCAGAAATGTCCTTCTACTCAGTTCCGACAAAACAGAGGTACTAATTATTGGATCAAAAACCTCTAAAAATGAGTCACTAAAATATAATTTGACTCTCGATGGATATACTGTTACATCGTCTTCTACAGCGAAGTACTTGGGTGTTATATTTGATATCAATCTGTCCTTTGAAAATACAATTTCCAATGTTTGTAGAACAGCTTTGAATGGTCTAGTTCCACTGTACTTAAGTGACCTTCTAACATGCTATATTCCATCACGTTCATTACGATCACAAAATTCTGGCTTGTTAATTATTCCTAGAATATCAAAATTCACAAAAGGAGGTAGATCCTTTTCCTATTTGGCTCCTAAACTATGGAATAGTCTCCCTAACACTGTCTAGACTAAAGTCTAGACTAAAGACTCATCTATTTAGCCAGGCATACACCTAATTTATCCATTATAAGGGGGTTCAGTGGAAAGGAGGAGGCGAGAACCGGCTTAATAATATAAATAATAATTTAATAAACAATTTAAACAAAACACATAACTATAAACACACAGTACAGCTGCCTGCAATTCTCTCTCTCTCGAACTGTCGTCCCGGGCCGCCTTTATCCCTCGCGTGCCCATCAGGCTGATTGGGGACCGGGTGTGTCTCATTCCAGCCCGGCCCCGCTCTCCTCGGCTCTACACTCCTCCCGGCGTTGCCTCAGGCTGGGGAGCCCCCGGCATGACGTACATCCCCCACCCTTCCTCTCCGGGGGGTGGGGGGGGGGGGGGGGGGCGTGCCTTATGCCCCGACTGCCGGCAGGTCCTCCCCGCCTTCCTCGACCTGGGAGGAGACAGGAGGGGAAAAACAACAAAACAAATGGCGAGGAGAAAGGCCAACACGGAGCAACAGAGAGAGAGAGAGGAGAAAGAGAGAAAAAAGAAACTCACCGGTTCTCTGATGCGCCGTCGCGTGGTCCTCGATCACTACTCCACCCTCTCAGGTGGACTGCAGCCGCTCCTCCCCGGGCGGACCGGAGTCAGACCTCCGACCCCCAGCGGACAGAACGCCCCTCCGCGTTCCCGGCATCCCGTGGGGACACTCCTCTGCCCCTGGCAGCGGCCCTACCACTCCAGGCGGTCGGGGAGTCGCTTCCCTCCTTCCCCCGCGGACGGCGGTCTTCTCCCGACCCCTCCGCGTTCCCGGGGGACGGCAGGGCACTCCTCTGCCCCCGGCAGCAGCTCCCTCGCTCCAGGCGGTCGGGGAGTCCCGTCCCCACTCGCCTCACGGACGGCGGCCATTCCCCGCATCCGGGTGGTCAGGCTACTCCGTCCCCCGTTGGACGGCAGCGGCGCTCCCCTGGGTGGACGGCAGTGTCGAGGACTCTGCGACAGGAATCCCTCCTCCTTCCTGGGTTTTGGCACCACTGTAAGGGGGTTCAGTGGAAAGGAGGAGGCAAGAACGGGCTTAATAATATAAATAATAATTTAATAAACAATTTAAACAAAACACATAACTATAAACACACAGTACAGCTGCCTGCAATTCTCTCTCTCTCGAACTGTCGTCCCCGGCCGCCTTTATCCCTCGCGCGCCCCATCAGGCTGATTGGGGACCGGGTGTGTCTCATTCCAGCCCGGCCCCGCCCTCCTCGGCTCTACACTCATCAACTCACAATTAGGCTGCTTTAGATAGGTCTGCTGGAACCAGAAACATCTATCATGATCTATAACTCTGCATAAAATTGAATGACATCTACGCTAATATTATTCTATTTGTTTCCATGTCTCATGTTACCAGAGCCGGCCAGACCTGCTTGGTGTTGGACTCCACTGCTATGTGTCTCTGAGTGATGACGACTAAATGCAGCCGGTGCTAGCCAGACATCACTTCAGTCTTTTACGATGGACTTCAGAGGATGAACTGATGCCAACTCAAAATGTAAGACATCGGATACTTCATATGCCACTGCCAGAACCTTGGACTTAGGATGGACCCCACAGAACCTCAATGAAATGCTCTGCCGGCTGAACTACGATGCACCTCATTGATCTCTGCTTGCATCACCTTTGTCTATCGATGGACTACACTCTTGAAATGGAATACATTTCCAATCATTTAATTGCCAAGAAAGCCTTCATCAGCCAACTGTCTAAGGACAATGAATCTATGTGAACTTCTGCCATTAATCCAGGATGGACTTCAAAGACATTAGTCATTAATCATACAGTTCATAAAAAACCTTTGTTTTATAAAACACTGGACCTTAACACTTACTTAGTTTACTAATCTTAAACCATGACCTGTACTGCACATAAATAACTAATATTGGCGTTATATTCATGCTGGTTAGCCAGAGGCCCCCACAGTGAGCCAAGGTTATTTTTCTCCATTAACCAAAATCTTATGGAGTTTTGTGTTCCTTGCCACAGTCGCCTTCAGCTTGCTCACAGGGGTTCTAAATACAATTATTATTTAATTATTTAATTTTATACACAATTTACAATCATATTTAATCAACCTACACAATGATCACTCTAAGAATTTATAGATATTACAGTTTCATTTTTTGTTGATGCATGATTTTCTGTAAAGCTGCTTTGAAATGATGTGTGTTGTGAAAAGTGCTATACAAATAAAAATGACTTGACAACCTTGGAGCACACGTTAGGTTTATTTTTAAAGGCTTAAGTTAACGTTAATAATCAAATCCGCTATTTTTACTTCCAGAACAGGACTGTTGCGCTCTATATTTGCCTTTTTAGAAACCATATAAATACTCACAATCAACAGCATTTTTTCGGTTTCACATGCATTTTCAGTAAACAAAAAGTCCTAGCTGTGCATTTAAACTCAAATTACAAGTATTGGTGCAATGAACTGTATTAAAATCATTGCCTGTGTTAGTGTCTACCCCTCACCAAGAACCAGTGGATGACTGAACTGACATGGACTTTGTATTATGTCAGGGACTGGACGTCACCTTAACCATTACTGTCAGTGAAAGAGCTAGGCAGGGATTATGCCATTGCATACTGGATTTGCCATGAATGAAATCCAGATTTGGAGAGGAATGCATGGTATGGCTAGAAAGGAGGAGTTATGGAGGGATGGTCACTGGGATAGAAGTGGGGTGGAGGGCTCTCCACTACTCATTACCGATCAGTAAATATTTACTCTTCCACATCATTACTTTCCAATCATCACATACTCGATCATGTATGAATCAGAAAGGAGTGGAGGAAATGAAAAATAAACTGGTGTCAGAGCTCTGCGACCATTTATTACTAGCCAAAACCAACACATTGGTTGTGGTGATGGTGATGTAGGTGAAACACATGTGAGGAACTCAACAATGATGACTCTAGAAGACATGGATTTTCTCAAACACATGCTTGCAAGCCCATCTCATATCAGTTTCACCTTGTGTAATCGTGTTTGAGTGGTTGATTCCAAAGGCAAGCCATGTTATTTAGTTTATCCAGGAGATCTTTAAGGTCTAATGCAAAGGCAAGGATGTATTGCAGGTCACACAGATGGATGTTAACCTTGCTATAAAGACCAGCCTGTATTTTCAGTCTGGTCCAAGCTGGTTTGGTGCTGGTCTAGCTGCACCAAACCAGCATAGCAATGATGTTTTCCAGCATGGTCTTTCTAATGAAGTTGTTTGACTAATGGAGGCTTACTGGTTAAGCTTGTTAAGAAGCCTGGTATCTAAAACACAGCATATGCTGGTGACCTGCAATGCTGGTCTTTTCAACAGAGTTAAAGTAATGTTCTGGGCAAAAAAAAAGAAAGAAAAACAAAGCAAAAATCATGGTTACACACTTAACATGGAAGTATATGGGACCATGGAAGGTCATGATTACCCTGGTCTATCCCACATATACAATCTGTCTATTCAGCTACATCTAATAGTACTTTAGATAGTCCAGCAATAAACCATAAGGTACTTCCCAGACCCCTGCTGTGGCCGCCCTCAACAGAGCATGGCAAAAATGTGACAAGACATGATTGCTCATGAAAGTTTTAGTGAAGGCCTCTTCTCTTTTAGCATCTGAACATGGGTAGGCCATTTGGAAAAGGGGGTTATATACGGGTCTGGGGCACTCCTGCATCTCTTTTGGATTTAAAGTGTCTCATATTTCAAGGTGGTCAAATCATGGGCTTCTCAAAAGTGAAAGTCTAAAGTTTCGGGTGAATACCAGCGTTCCCTTTCATTGCTCTTGCAGTGGCTACAGAGAGCCTCTTTTAAATAGCCCATATGCCTGTAAAATTGCAGATGGGGTCTGTCAGGAGAGTCAAAGACCACCAGTAAAAGTGAACATGTTGACACTGTTTGGATAGGCAGAGCCAATGAATCCTGGCTCGTTGTTGAAAGCTCACAAAGTCACTTCCAGTTGGAGTTGCATTAAATAAACAAGCAGGGTTTTCTTCTCAACACTCTTTAAAATGTACCACAATAATCAAATTCAGACGTTTCCTCTCAAAGATAAACTAAACTGCTGTATTGTTGCCTGTGTAGGTGGTTTATGGGCTAAAATTATGTTGTAACTAACTCTGCCCATCTTTCTGTGAGACAAAATGCATGGCGTAAAGCTGTCAGATGCTAAAACTCCATCCTTTGGTCATTCATACATTTTGTTTTGTGACTATCACATTTGAGTCAAAATAGGTATGGTACAGTTTAATCCAACCTGGCATTCCACAATGAGGAATGCCTGAGTCCCTTCATTAGCTAATACTATTGTGAATTGCCTTCATTGTCTCCTTTTTTGACCCCACCTCCTCTGAAGAGAGCGTGCTGTGAGTTTCCACCAGTCTTTAGCCCAGACCCAATTCATGTCAATCCAACATGCCGGTCTATTCGAGAGCTTTGATCTATAGAGGATTTGGAGAAAAGAGGGGACCTAAAGAACAGCCAGTGTTCCCTGCAATTAAAGTGAGCTACAGTACAACTGAGCATGTCTGATATTCGCAAATCATCTTATTATTGTTGCTTATAAGATAGTCAGAACATTGAAACTAGAAGCTTCCTTTGTCAAACCCGGACTTTGCTAGTTGCTATTTTTAAATAATGATAACCCAGCAGCGGGGGTGGGGTGGGGTTCTGTAGTTGGATCGGTTCCAAAAATAATTGATTCTTCGATTCCGAAGCTTTGAGAATCGTAAGTCGACTCGCTCAGGGGCATGCCATGATCCTTTGTCAATTATACTATCAATCATAAATATTTCTGAAAGTAAAAGTATGCTTTATTGCACTATTTGTTGTAAGATTTAACATTGCCTCCTGATTTCTCTTAAGAACTGGAAAACAAATTGTCAGGAATCAACTCTTGGAATCGATTTAATCGATTCAGAAAACCTGAAATCGGAATGGGAGTCATTTCCAAAATTTCTGGAATCTAACAGCCCTACTTAAGACATAAAACCTTTAAAGACATTATGACATGGGGCTTACACTTTAGTGGAACCTTGCAAATCCAGATGAAAAGATGACAAACAGGATCCTCACCCTTTTATTTGGTGTTGGTTGCTTAACAGTACATCGTACAGAAATGTGAAGGCTTGGGTCATAAATACCACAGAACCAGAACTTGAAGGATACTGAGAAAGATGAGTGAGAAAAGGCTTCATAGCAAAAGTTTTGTGACCTGGATTAACTGTTTATTGTAACATATGCAGATCTATAGATTACACAAACAATGCCCAAACCTGAAACAGATTGAGGAAATCTGGACTGGCTCCCTAAACAGGTCTGGCCAATCACAGACTGACACTGAGAAAGCACACCCACAAATCACCCATGTCAACTGTTTGTGAACTAATGTTAGTTCCCCTTATGTCACTCACTCGATGTTGTGTCGATGTAGTGACACTAGGGGTCACCCTTGGGAGCCCCAAACATCTCTAATCTTTGAGAAAAGGCCAATGAGAATTGGAGAGTGGAATTTGCATGCCACTCCCCCCGGACATACAGGTATAAAAGGAGCTGGCTCACAACCACTCATTCAGATTTTTTCTTCAGAGCCGAGTGGTTGTGTGTCAGCGAACTGAATTCCACTGCCGGTCCATTCACCTCGAAAGAAGCGTATGCTGTTGGATATATGCCGCATTCCAGCAGCTTTCTCTCCTTCTGCATGCTTAGTGCAGACTACACCCCTGGGCGCTTCGACAGCGCTACTAAGAGAGTATATATCTCTGCAAAGAGTATATTTTCCTCTATTAGAGCAGCACATTGACGTGAACGTCTTTTTAAAGATGCCATTCTGTCTTTGTGTAATTCCTGGATGTGGTCGTTATCTCTCCGCCTCCGACAGCCATGGGCGCTGCCTCACGTGTCTGGGCCGCACTCACACTGAGGTAGCGTTTGTGGATGGTTTGTGTTCTCATTGCGAGAACATGACCATGGCAACGTTGCGGTCGCGGCTTTCCTTCCTCGGAGGGAAAGCCACTCCAGCTGCCCCCCACACTGGGCCTTCTACCTACGGTATGAGGCCGGCACGGCTGGTGCTGGAGGTGATGTGCGCGGCCTCGCCGGGTAAATCCGCGTGGACCTCCCGTTCCCCAGCATGCTCATTTGCCCCATCAAGTTCCGAGGTGAGACCAGCTCGCCTCACAGCCAGCTTAACGTCTCCTTCGGGGCTTGTGAACAGGAGGAGTCCTTGATCACTGCATCGGAGAGCACGCTGGCGATGTCAGATACCGAGGACTCGACTGGTCTGCCACCTTCGGGTGTGCCCGCCCAGTCTGAGTCCAACGCAGAGCTGACCGCCATGCTTGCCCAGGAACCCGCGAGTGTCAGGTTGGACAGGAACCCTCCACCTTCCCCTGAGCCCTCACAGCTAGATGACTGGTTCCTGGGTTTGGGGCGCCACTCAGATCTCACGCTCCTCGTGACAGCCCCTCCCTGGCAGATTCCCCTGAGGAAGGACCTCCTCTCTCAGGGACGGGGCACCATCTGGCACCAGTGCCCAGACCTCTGGAACCTCCATGTCTAGCCCTTGGATGGGACATGGTAGACCTAAGTGGCCTACCACTAGCAGTGGTAAACATGATCACTCAGGCCAGGGCTCCCTCTATAAGGCAGCTTTTTGCCCTGAAGTGGCGTTTGTTCGTGAGTTGGTATTCTTCCTGAGGTGAAGACCCCCAGAGATGCGCAGTCGGGTCAGTGCTTTCCTTCCTGCAGGAGAGGCTGGAGGGGCAGATGTCCCCCTCCACCCTGAAGGTGTATGTGGCCGCCATAGTGGCACACCATGACGCAGTGGATGGTAAGTCCTTAGGGAAGCACGACCTGATCATCAGGTTCCTGAGAGGCGCCCAGAGGCTGAATCCTCCTAGGCCACACCTCTTTCCTCATGGGATCTCTCCGGTCCTCCTGGGCCTTCGGAGAGCCCCATTTGAGCTGCTAGAGTCAGTCGACCTCTCTTTGAAGACGGCCCTCCTGATTGCACTCACCTCCATCAAGAGGGTTGGGGAGCTGCAGGCGTTCTCTGTCAGTGATACCTGCCTGGAGTTCGGTCCGGTAGATTCTCACGTGGTCCTGAGACCCCGGCCGGGCTATGTGCCCAAGGTTCCCACGACCCCCTTCAGGGATCAGGTGGTGAGCCTGCAAGCGCTGCCCCAACAGTAACCGAGACATTTCTCAGTTTAATGTCTGTGATGGCCATCAGGCATTTAACCCTCAGAGACCCAAGCATAGAGATTGATATTCCTCCTCCATGTTTTTTAGGAAGCCATTATCAAAATCTTACATTTTTAAGCATAATTTGTTTTGGGGTGAATTTTGTGTGACTTCCGAAAACTGATACTGTCACTGATAGTGACTTACTTCAAAGCTCTAAAAGGCACCCAAAAGTGTAATAAAAGTAGTCCATGTGACTCGTGTGACATATTCATTAGTCTTCTGAAGACATGTGTTTGATTTTGGAGAGAAAGTCATTTTCAGTGAAAATTTTGACGTCTGTTGCACGGTCATGAGTGCTATGAGAGAAGCTCTTTCACAGAGGCTAATATGTTCACGCGATAAATTTTGTTTAGTGCTAAAAGAATAAAAGTTGTTCACGTTAACATGAGCCATTTAAAACGCACTACTCTTATAGTGCTCAGGAATGTACAATGGATATCAAGGTTGTTTAAGTTCACACAAGACCTAAAAACAATGCAAGTTCTCGTGTGAAAAAGTTTCTCTCATTTTCAATAAAATGTTTCTGTTTTGTTCTGAATAAGAAAGTACCGGTAAGTCATATGGGTTTCGAACGACATGATGGTGAGTAAATTAGGACAGGCTTCATTTTTGTGTGAACTATTCCTTAAACATTGCCTAATAGACTTTACAGCTCTGAAAACAGTAAGATTTACATAATAGGATTCAGTGGTTTAATTAAGTTTGTGGCCACCTTGCTTTGTCAAGGATCAGGGAATGGAGAAGGAAGCTCTCCAGGTTGCCAAGCCTTTGATAAAACCTCCACCGTGGGAGACAGAGAAGTTAAGAACATGCTATATATAAGGTGTAGGATAACAATAGCAATCAGTGATTCTGGCACATAGATTTCATTCTCAGGGCAGCAATAATAGAGAACACAGAGAAGTATTGAAACATGTTTTCCTCTGTAGCAAGATGACTCTTCCTTTGAGGGTTTAACGCAGAAGAATACATTGGAGATAAAGTGGTTCTAGAGGGAAAAAGAGAGGGAGCAAAAGACGAGGAAGGAAACTCTACCAGGTGCTCAGATACGAGCTGCAGAACTTTTGATTGGATAGGCAATGACACTAAGCTTAAATAAATGCAGAAGTACAGCCACTAACATTCAGCACAATCAAAGCATTCTCTTGTGTGTGTGTGTGTGTGTGTGTGTGTGTGTGTGTGTGTGTGTGTGTGTGTGTGTGTGTGTGTGTGTGTGTGTGTGAGAGAGATCTGGACCGGGCCTGCACCAGTCGACCACTAAGCCGGCCATGTGAGAACGGGGGGCACCTAAAGGGTTATGCAGTTGAACAGGCGGACAGCTGTTGACACCACATCTGAGAGGACATGTACGCTTCGTCCCAATTCATATAGCCTACTTCTATCACACACTAAAACAACTCTTGAGTAAATATTTTGAGTTTGTAATTAGGCAGTATACCAGTATTAAGGCATACTACCAAATACAAAAATATGTTTTAATGCTACAGACCACCTTGGTGTGTACTGTTTGTGTTTGCATACAAATGTTAGCATCTAGCTAACTTTAATGCCAGAAACTTTACACAAGTACATATAAACAGTTGCGATTGGCCACCACATTGTCAACGCATGGTTCAGCTGAACATGCCGTGCGTTATTGTGTTACCGTGGCAGTAACAAACCTCAGTACTCAAGGGGGCGATAGAGTTACCTTCAGAAGTCTGTGCCATTAAACTGAATGTGTTCAGGTAAGTTGCTATAAATATATTGACTTTACCTTACTTGCTCAGCAATATTCCCTTGAAACTTTTCTCCGCCATAACAGTATTTTGCTTGAAATAAAAACTCACAGTAGAAGCGGACAATTCACACTGATGTCTGGTATATTGCCCCTTGTGTCAAAATGCAACATGTACTTGCATTATTTTATTTATTGCTGTCTGCCACATTGTGGAACACAACGTCGTACAAATTTGTAGTTGTGTCTCATAACAGAGCGAGCTTCCTTTCTAGATTTTGTTGGCATAATACAGTAGGTGTGCCTCTGATGTGAAGGCTGTCTTAAATTGTAATAGCGGAATCATGCTACCTTTTAAACATACAACATTTTGGACAAAATTTGCAACATTTGGACACGATTCCATGTTTCCTTCATGGATATGGCAGTGCTATAATGCTTTGTGGTGACATATTTCCATTCAGAATGGAGGAAGGAGCTGAGTGAAATGTTATTAGTATATTAAAATGTATTCAGGTTTGAAAATTATTAAAATAGTTCTAAATGAAAAATTTTGATTGACAGACAGATGGACGGATGGAAGGACGGATGGATGGACATCTATTTAGACAGATAGACAGACAGACAGATGGATGGACAGACATCTAGATGGATGGATGGATGGACGGACGGACATCTAATTAGACAGATAGATAGGCAGATAGACAGATGGACAGATGGATGGACGGACAGACACATGGACAGACAGAAGGACGAACGTGTTGAAAAAATAAAGAGCCTATGTGAGTTCAAAGACCAAAGCAAAGTTTTATACACCTTTAATCAGCAACCCCATGTATGCTTCAAGAGTTCCCATGTGGTGGTGTTAATTGTCATAAGTAAGTGTTAGGAAAGAACGTGTCTCGCTGTGTAAATGAATGTAGAGAGGCTGCCCCCTTTTGAATGGGAGACCACTTGGTTAAAATGCTTTAAATACCTGAACACTCCAGCCTTGTTGCAATCAGTAAACAGAAAGGATGCTTCAGCCTTCATTGTCTCAATTACATGCTCAAGGTTTGTAGACTTGTTGCTCTGTTTACTAAAATGAGACAACACCCATGCATCCGCAAATACCTTTAGATTCTCCTGTCAGTACTTCAGATGGCCCATCTCCCATTCTCCCCTCCCTCAGCCAAACACCATACCCCCACTCTGCACAACACCACCCATTCCACCATCTTAACCCTATGAGCCAGCTCTGTCTGGGCTCAAAAGGAGACCTGTCCGGGTCATATCAAGGAGCAAATTTAAATGAACTGTTTGTGTTTCAATAGGTTGCCAATGGAATGTGAACTACTACATTATGGGCCCCCACAGGGTGGTCTCCCTGCTCCTTGAGATTCACTTTAGGGGTCCAACCGGGGCGCCATGGCAGTGGGGGTTGTAGGAGTGTGGAGGGTAGAAGTTTAGGGTAAACTTCCAAGTAATTGTCCTAACTGCCCCATAAGGTAGAATTATCAAAAAATTGGGGTCCATTTTTCAAATACAAACAATACCAGGTCTGTGTTTTCAAAGAATTGATGAATCTCACAACCTTTAGTGATACAAAGGCCTAAGCCAACATGGGGAGATTGCTAATTGCTACCGAGTCTGGGAAAGCTAGGATAAAAGCCTACACCTTTGTAGTTACCTTTGTGACAAGTGAAGAGACTACAGTTAGTATGTTTACATGCACTTTAAAAGTTTGATTTCAGTTGGACTAAAACAATAATTCATCTTTTTAAAATGTAATGTAAACGCTTTAGTCTGACTGCAATCTACTAGTCTGATTTTTGTGAAGTCGGATTAGCAGACCTTGATAATGCGATTGTAGATCAGCTTTGCCTAGCGTGTACACACATTAATCAGTCCACAACTGCCATTGGCATTGAGCTCATTCTATGAAATATAGAGGTGACGTGCAGCATGTGTTACCGACAGTTCCTCAGCTGACCTCCTTCCTTCAAATGTTCAGTTTTGCCTTGTCATGTATACTAGGACAAACAATTAAAGACTGTAGCCCAACTATGCAAAAACAAGCTATAGTTTGATTATAACTGTGGATGTTAACGTACTGAGTGACGCACATGCCACCTAACAGGAAACGGTCCAACAACTTTGACTAACAATGGTTACGTTTACATGTACACCAATACTCTGATTATTGGAATAATCAAAATATAAGGAATAATGAGATTAAGATGTTTACATGATTTGGGCCAACCACTTCAATCCCGTTTACATGCTACTTGCCATTACTCTGAATATTTGCTGAGAAATGTGATGTTTTAATGCTTTTTTATAAATGAATATTTATTACAAAAAACAACTTGTTGCAAATATGTCTCTTTAAATACAGCTTGGCATTAGGAAAATTATTTTGTCAGTTTGTGAGTCTTTTTGAATGATTTATTAAAATAACCACTTCATAAGAGTCATTTTGACTACACTGGATGCGCTGTCTGTTTTGATTCACTAAAACTAATTGGTTCTTAAGAGTCATTTGTGTGTGAATCGGAATACACGTGATGGATGTTGTTGTGTTTCGCCCACTACCACAAACTCATTTCAAAGACGTGTTTCCTTCCCATTATTGTGTGGCCTATGGTCTTTTTATTTCCCCAACATTCAATACAGACTGCAAATGGATATTCACAATTCTGGGGAAAAAAAATATTCTTTTGTCATGAGGCTGTAGATGGGGGAGCACCACTGCTGGAAAACGGTGCATGGAACTGCTGTTATACATAAAACGCAGCTTCTTCTTTTTCACGATGTTTTCGAACCTGTGCTTGAGTGGAACATGTTCCATTTGCAGCACTGGTGCAGGCGCACTTTGGTCAGAGTGGAAGAAATGCGGTTAAAGCGTTTACATGCCAGTATAAAGGATTAAAATAGGAGTACTCCACATATCTTACTGCAATTATCATTACTCTGATTATTAGCAAAATAGCAATGTGATAATCACAATATTCTGTTTACATGAGCTACAGTTTAATCACATTATTGCATTAATTGCATTATTATCGCATTATGAGAGTGCATGTAAATGTGGCCATTTTTTAATTTTTTTTTATTTTTATTTTATCCCCTTTTCTCCCCAATTTTGGAATGCCCAATTCCCACTACTTACTAGGTCCTCGAGGTGGCACAGTTACTCACCTCAATCCGGGTGGCAGAGGACAAGTCCCAGTTGCCTCCGCTTCTGAGACAGTCAGTCTGCGCATCTTATCATGTGGCTCGCTGTGCATGAGACTCACAGCATGTGGAGGCTCATGCTACTCTCCGTGATCCACGCAAACTTACCACGCACCCTATTGAGAGCGAGAACAACTTAATCGCGACCACGAGGAGATTATTCCATATGACTCTACCCTCCATAGCAACTGGGCCATTTTGGTTGCTTAGGAGACCTGGCTCAGCACATCCTGGATTCGAACTCACAACTCCAGGGGTGGTAGTCAGCGTCAATAATTGCTGAACTATCCAGGCCCCCTAAACATGGCCATTTTTAAAATAATGTTAATTAAACAAAGTAATGATGTAATTAGTATTCGATAAAAGTTCTCACAATGTTGATAAAACATTCTTAGTACAACATTTGTTAATATGTCCTTTAAATTAGTTAGTTTAATAACAAGTTTATCTAGTTAAGTTTTCTGTAAGTTTTCACATTTTTAGAAATGTTTTGCTAACCATTAAATAACATTCTACTCAAGTTAAGAAAACTGAAAACTTTAATGTTTCCACAACCACCAGTAAATAAGATTGCATTATGAGCTGTGCAGTTATATTTTTTCTGTTCCACAAACACAGTGTAACATTTGGTGAACATTAATTTGTTAGCTCAGATGTCTGCATGTGTGTCTGTAGTAGGTGACGATGTCTAATGAATTAATTAGAATGGATTGCTCAGTTGAGTCTTTTTTTTTTTTTTTTTAGTTGAGGCCGATTTGAATATTTCTTAGCATAATGCAAAGCTTTCTAATATACTAATCCCCAACACATTACACATAAGCACGCACACACACACATCCATAGTCACAAATGAACAATCTGTCCAGTGTAATCAGTTTAAAGCATTTGAATAACTGAAGCAGAAGTATAAGAGCTGTGTAATGAAACCTCAAACCTCCCAGGAAGTAACGCTGGCAAATAAGAGCATTTGCATGTCTGATCTGAGATTCCTTAAGTATGCTTTCAACTGATCAATGTTGCATTTCTAACAAAAATGTTCTAAAGAAAAGATAGCTTAGTGCAGTTGACTTGATATTGCTATTATCCCCTTTAGCTGAAAGGTTTTGCACATTTTGATCTTGGTTTTGCTTTTTCCATTTAGTTTCTACACTTGTTGTCATCACTTTAGTAACAATAATTATATTCTGTTTAAAATGGATTTAAACAGTGGACATAGTGGATAAGTATTATTTATTATACAACTCCCTGGATATTTTGATTCTGATTGGTCAGTTGCGGCATTATAAAATTGACATTAGGGCTCAGATCCCAGACTGGCACAGTGCTATTGTTTTGACAAAACATTCATGTAAAAAATACACATCTGTGTTAACTAATGAAAAATAATGGCTTTTCGACAGAGACGTGGCTTAGTGGTCAGTGCGGCTGATGTGAGTTAGAATCCAGCTCGCAACATTTCCCAATACTGTTGCCCTCTCTTCTCCCCATCACTTCCTTTCTCCATTGATCTGCTGTCCCTAAATAGAAAGTGACAAATCAAAATTAATTATTTGAATATTTTTAATATTAAACAATATAATAAATATTATTTTTGTTGAACTGTTGCTTAGGTGTCCAAATACAAGGGCCACTCTGTTAAATTATAGTTAGGGCTTTCAATTGATTACATTTTTCAATCTAATTAATTACATGACATGCTGATTAATTCATCAGATGAATCACAATTAATAGCATGTATAAATATTACTGCTTTTAGTCGATTCAAATTTGTAATTAATCAATAAATTTTTCATCATTTATCGAGATTAATCACAGATTTTGAAAGTGCTGAAATTAGATTCTCTCTCTCTCTCTCTCTCTCTCTCTCTCTCTCTCTCTCTCTCTCTCTCTATATATATATATATATTTATTTTTTTAGTTACTTTTTTGGTTGTTTAAAAATATACAGTAGCTTTACAAGCCCTGTTGTCATAACTGTCAAAAAGTGTTACAGTATATTCAGTATATAGCTGTCCTTCTGCAACCCTCAACATACTGTAAGGTGAAAACAGTCATCTCTGACTGCACCTCTCACCACATGCGGCACATCAGGAAATGACATCCAGGTGTCTCATAAAGTACAAATGAAACAACTACTTCAACAGGAATGCTAAAAACATGGCTAATTACTCTTCATAAAGGTGCAACGTGGGTGATGCAGCAGTCGTCATGCTGTTCCTCACAGGTGGGCTGCAGTTGCTAACAGTTACAGTAACAGTGATGTATTCCCAACCAAACTTCTCTGCAGATCAGACATGGGAAATCTGGTCAGGCATGTCTCATGTTTTCATTCCCAGAATTTTCTCATCTAGAGGCTTCCATGATCATGCTGAAAGACAAAAGCAGCAGTAAAACTCATTAGATCTTCATTTTCAGCTAATTTTGCTTCATGGCCCAGAACATACATTGGACATCAAGTTGTTTATCTTTCAAAAGTTAAAAATGTCCTTATAATCAAACATTTAATGTTTTAATGTTACCATGAACTGAATATGCAATATGCAAAATCATTAACAGGACATAGGCTGGATAAGACAAATTTTCTAAATGTATAAATGACAGCAGAAGTGTGATTTCCCAGCCTGACACTTAGATCAAACACTGGGCCAATTATTGTATCAGTACTAGCTATATTACCAAGTTACAGTTCAGCCTCTTGTTGATAAAACCTTCCTTAAATTACAGATTAAAGTTTGTAATTTACCACGCAGAATCATGCACCATAACTGACCTCACATTTCAACAGTACTGACATTAAGCACATTAAGAGCAGTTATTGGCAACTAAAATGAATCAGGTTAACTATGAGTCATCCATTCATTCACTTTTGGGGCTATTCCACAGCAAGGTACGGTTCGACTCAACTCAACTCTGCTCGCTTTTTGGGGGTTTTCCACTGTGGATAGTACCTGGTACCTGATACTTTTTTTAGTACCACCTCGGTCAAGGTTCCAAGCGAGCCGAGCCGATACTAAATGTGATGTCAAAACCCTGCAGATTACTGATTGGTCAGAGAGAATCGTCACTACCAGCGTCATTGCTATAAGCTAGATGACAGGTTAGCTTACCCTCGTGCGTCGTCTTTGAGCTAACACAGTGATGTCCTCATCTGCGCTTTGGTGTATGATTTCCCAGACTCTCCTGTTTTTTTTAGCTGTATTTTGTCTTGATGCCATCAGCCTCTTTTGAAACAAAGTTTGTCGTCTTGCTGTGAAAAACAGCCGAGAATCAAGAACACTATTCCTTTGATATCCTCCATTGCTCCTTTGTTGTGTGTTTGTGTTGCATTTAAGATGATGTCATGGCAGTAGATGCAGCACAACTATGACGATCAGCCTATAATCCCACCCACATTGGGGCTGCACTAAACTGCAGTGGAAAAGCAAGCTCAGAAAAGTAAAGCGAGCAGAGTCGAATGGAGTCGAACCATAACGTGCAGTGGAAAAGTGTCATTTGTGGACATGAGAATTCACTCTTACTAATGGACTTTTAATGAGGTCATTCACAGAGCACTTCATAACTGCTGAGCAAATCTGTCAAAAGTACCGCCATCTTGGAATGGTCAACATTTTAGTTTTATGGTTTATGTAATATAGTCAGTGCAATTAATGTAGGTCATATAATCCACTGTGTATACAATATGCTAACTCCAACTGTAAGACATCGGATACTTCATATGTCACTGCCTGAACCTTGGATTTAGGATGGACCCCACCGAACCTCACCGAAATGACCTGCTGGTTGAACTGCGATGTACCTCACTGATTTCTGCCTGCATCACCTTTGTCAATTGATGGACTACACTCTTGAAATGGAATACATAGACTATCATTTAATTGCCAACAAAAGCCTTCATCAGCCAACTAACAAAGGAAAATGCATCTATGTAAACTTCTGCAGTTAATCCAGGATGGACTTCAAAGACATTAGTCATTAATCTTACAATTCATAAAAAATCTTAAAAAAAAAAAAATAACTAAAAAAAAAACACTGCACCTTAACACTTACTTAGTTTACTAATCTTAATCCATGACCTGCACTGCACATAAATGACTAATATTGGCATTATATTCATGCTGGTTAGTCAGAGTGGAATTGGCCCCCACAGTGAGCCTGGTTTCTCCCAAGGTTATTTTTCTCCATTAACCAACATCTTATGGAGTTTTGTGTTCCTTGCCACAGTCGCCTTCAGCTTGCTCACAGGGGTTCTAAATACAATTATAATTTAATTATTACATTTGTATACACAATTTACAATCATATTTAATCAAACTACACAATGATCACTCTAAGACTTTACAGATATTACAGTTAAATTTTTTGTTAATGCATGATTTTCTGTAAAGCTGCTTTGAAACTATGTGTGTTGTGAAAAGTGCTATATAAATAAAAATGACTTGACAATATCAGTTTATAGTGTGTTTATTAGAGCTTGTATATTCTGTTTTCAGATAATTGATTTACAGTTACAATTCCTTTTATATTAAAGTAATTAAATGTTGCCCTACATTGAAAGTAACTGAACGTAATTACAATGATTATTGTTATATACTATGGTAACATTTTAAAATAAGGTTGTATTCGTTAGCATTAGTTAACTACATTATTACCGCAAACTCACAATAAACTATTAGTCTACTTTTACAGCATTTTGGCAATTAGTCTTGGTTAATGTTAATTTTAACATATACTAATTTTTTTTTTTTAATTAGAAGTTGAATATGTTAACATTAGTTAATGCACTATAAACTAACTTGAACAATTGTATTTTTATAAATTCACTTTAACAAAGATTAATAAATACTGTAAAATATATATACAGTGTATATATCTATATATATATATATATATATATGTATATATACACAATATATTTATCAGTCACAACATTAAAACCACCTGCCTAATATTGTATATATATACAGTTGTGCTCAATAGTTTGCATACCGTGGCAGAAATTGTGAAATTTTGGCATTGATTTGGAAAATATGACTGATCTTTTATTTAAGGATAGTGATCATATGAAGCCATTTATTATCACATAGTTGTTTGGCTCCTTTTTAAATCATAATGGTAACAGAAATCACCCAAATGGCCCTGATCAAAAGTTTACATACCCTTGAATGTTTGGCCTTGTTACAGACACACAAGGTGATACACACAGGTTTAAATGGCAATTAAAGGTTAATTTCCCACACCTGTGGCTTTTTAAATTGCAATTAGTGTCTGTGTATAAATAGTCAATGAGTTTGTTTGCTCTCACATGGATGCACTGAGCAGGCTAGATACTGAACCATGGGGAGCAAAAAAGAACTGTCAAAAGACCTGCGTAAAAAGGTAATGGAACTTTATAAAGATGGAAAAGGATATAAAAAGATATCCAAAGCCTTGAAAATGCCAGTTAGTACTGTTCAATCACTTATTAAGAAGTGGAAAATTCAGGGATCTCTTGATACCAAGCCAAGGTCAGGTAGACCAAGAAAGATTTCAGCCACAACTGCCAGAAGAATTGTTTCGGATACAAAGAAAAACCCACAGGTAACCTCAGGAGAAATACAGACGGTGTGGTTGTTTCAAGGAGCACAATATGACAATACTTGAACAAAAATGAGCTGCATGGTCGAGTTGCCAGAAAGAAGCCAATGCCACAAAAACGCCCGGTTACAATATGCACGACAACACCTTGACACGCCTCACAGCTTCTGGCACATTGTAATTTGGAGTGACGAGACCAAAATAGAGCTTTATGGTCACAACCATAATCGCTATGTTTGGAGAGGGGTCAACAAGTATTGTGCTCCTTGAAACAACCACACCGTCTTTTTCCAGAGCAGCCTGTATTTCTCCTGAGGTTACCTGTGGGTTTTTCTTTGTATCTGAAACAATTCTTCTGGCAGTTGTGGCTGAAATCTTTCTTGGTCTACCTGACCTTGGCTTGGTATCAAGAGATCCCTGAATTTTCCACTTCTTAATAAGTGATTGAACAGTACTGACTGGCATTTTCAAGGCTTTGGATATCTTTTTATATCCTTTTCCATCTTTATAAAGTTCCATTACCTTGTTACGCAGGTCTTTTGACAGTTATTTTCTGTTCCCCATGGCTCAGTATCTAGCCTGCTCAGTGTATCCACGTGAGAGCTAACAAACTCATTGACTATTTATACACAGACACTAATTGCAATTTAAAAAGCCACAGGTGTGGGAAATTAACCTTTAATTGCCATTTAAACCTGTGTGTGTCACCTTGTGTGTCTGTAACAAGGCCAAACATTCAAGGGTATGTAAACTTTTGATCAGGGCCATTTGGGTGATTTCTGTTATCATTATGATTTAAAAAGGTGCCAAACAACTATGTGATAATAAATGGCCTCATATGATCACTATCCTTAAATAAAAGACAGTGTTTTTGCATGATTAGTCATATTTTCCAAATCAATGCCAAAATTTCACAATTTCTGCCAGGGTATGCAAACTTTTGAGCACAACTGTATATATATATATATATATATATATATATATATATATATATATATATATATATATATATATATATATATACACACATTTTATATATATTTTTCAGCATTTATTAATCTTTATTTTTATCCCCTTTTCTCCCAATTTGGAATGCCAATTCCCACTACTTATTAGGTCCTTGTGGTGGCACGGTTACTCACCTCAATCCGGGTGGTGGAGGACAAGTCTCAGTTGCATCCGCTTCTGAGACCATCCATCCGCGCATCTTATCACATGGCTCATTGTGCATGACACCGTGGAGACACCGCATGTGGAGGCTCATGCTACTCTCCGCGATCCACGCACAACTTACAACGCACCCGATTGAGAGCGAGAACCACTAATCGTGACCACAAGGAGGTTACCCCATGTGACTCTACCCACCCGGGCCAATTTGGTTGCTTAGGAGACCAGGCTGGATTCACTCAGCACACCCTGGAATCGAACTCGCAACTCCAGGGGTGGTAGTCAGCGTCAATACTCGCTGAGCTGCCCAGGCCCCCTTTATTAATCTTTGAATTTATGAATTTATAAAAATACAATTGTTTATATATATATATATATATATATATATATATATATATATATATATATATATATATATATATATATTGTCTGTTGTTTGTTCATGATGCATTTACCAATGTTTACAAATACAACCTCGTAAAAGGTAAAGTGTTACCTATAATTTTATATCATAAGCCTACATTAAAAAAACAATACTCTTGTTTAATTTAAAATTTTATATGATCTTCAATATGCAGAATTGTCATTAGGCAACAAAATAATGTGAACATCCGTTGGAGCAGAAACATTATAGTATTTCAGTAATTTGCAAAAGTTGCAACCTAGAAACTGTGAATGCAAAACATGGTACATATGAATGCTGTGTACATGAGGTTTACATTTTACATCTTTCTTTTTTGACGTTCTGTCTGTCACACCAGAGAATTTAATAAAAGCAGCTGATTTAATTTCAAGCGAAACAAAATCGCAAATTTTCTTTTTAATATTTAACTGCTTAGGAGGTGAAGAGACAGCTATAGGAAAAAGCCACACAAAACTATGTCAACCACATGCAACAAGCTGAAATTTATGGTCATTTAACTGCTCTCTCCTGTGAGGGCTGCTTTAAAAGCAACTCAGAGGCTGCAGGAAGAGGTTTGCAGCTCGCCAGACAGTCAAGTACACATTTTTACCCATTATTTCTCTACAAAACAAAGCAGTCTGCTCCGAAGAGGCTAGATAAAACCAGTGACAGATCAGGGGAAAAGATTGTCTGTGCATGTGTGAAGATGAATAAGGTTGTGCTTTATTTAAATGTTCTTAGTGGAAATGTTCTGAGTTAGTAGCTGCACGTGCTCAGTGTGTGGTCAGCTTCCCGTTCTCTGACTGGTCGGCGGCTAGCCAATGTTAATGCAGCACTTCAGAGCCATTCATGAAAAACTGAGCAGGGCTAAGTTTGAGTAGCTGAACAAACAGGATGTGCAGTGAATATGAAGGCTATCACAACCCAGCCTTCCTCCACCGGCTGTTTCATTCAGCTCTTCGTGGTTTGGCTCCTTTGTATCTACTGCAGCACATATTTTATTACATATTTTTATAATTTTGATAAGGACAAGTCTATCTCTACTCCTCTTTTTAACTAACTCTTTTTCTCTCATGCAATGAAGTCATGTTCCCCATAAAAGCCATAAAAGATTAGAGCGGTAGCTTCTTGCATTTTCTCTCTTTTTCTCCCTTTGTTCCCTTCCCTCTGCTTTTATGCCAACACGGATATATACCTGAATCATTTTGCGATTTGGAATTTTCCATAGCTGTGTATTATTATTATTATTATTATTATTAATATTATTATTATTTTATTTTTATTTTTTGAACTGCAAGTGTCCAGCATATATGGGAACTACTTCAATACTGTTTAAAATATGGCTGCACAATTTATTGCAATAAAACTGGGACATGAGCATGTGCAATTTCTAAGCCTACGTCCACATTAATCCGGATACATTTTAAAACTGTTTTCATTTTCTAAACACTCTCCATCCACACTGCCATTTTCAAGCATTTTCCAAAAGTTGCTCATCCACACTAAAAAGTATGAAAACTCTTAAATCCCCTTACGCATGCAGAATATCGCTGTTCCATGTACGTTCTAAAACAAAATTGTCTTCGTGTTCCGTCGCCATATAGCAATTCCATGTAAACTTCCAATCGCATTTGAAGGAATGCAATGTGCAGGTTGTACAAAGTATCATTTATCTTTAACAATGCATCAAAGTGAATAGCAGGCACAATAATGCCGCGATAACATGTGCCAACATCAAGACTGTTTTGGGTTGAATGGATGGCATGACTGCGTCACATGACAACAAGTCAAATCAATTCATTTTTATTTGTATAGCGCTTTTCACAACACACATCATTTAAAAGCAGCTTTACAGAAAGTCATGCATTAACAAAAAATGAAACTGTAATATCTATAATGTCTTAGAGTGATTTTTGTGTAGTTTGATTAAATATGATTGTAAATTGTGTATAGAAATTAAATAATAATTGTATTTAGAACCCCTGTGAGCAAGCTGAAGGCGACTGTGGCAAGGAACACAAAACTTCATAAGATATTAGTTAATGGAGAAAAATAACCTTGGGAGAAACCAGGCTCACTGTGAGGGCCAATTCCCCTCTGACTAACCAGCATGAATATAATGCTAATATTAGGTATTTATGTGCAGTATAGGTCATGGTTTAAGATTAGTAAACTAAGTAAGTGTTAAGGTCCAGTGTTTTAAAAACAAAGATTTTGTATGAACTGTATGATTAATGACTAATGTCTTTGAAGTCCATCCTGGATTAACTGCAGAAGTTCACATAGATGCATTTTCCTTTGTTAATTGGCTGATGAAGAATTTTGTTGGCAATTAAATGATAGTCTATGTATTCCATTTCAAGAGTGTAGTCCATCAGTAGACAAAGGTGATGCAGGCAGAGATCAGTGAGGTACATCACAGTTCAACCGGCAGGTCATTTCAGTGAGGTTCTGTGGGGTCCATCCTAAATCCAAGGTTCAGGCAGTGGCATATGAAGTATCCAGTGTCTTACAGTTGGAGCTGGCATCAGTTCATCCTCTGAAGTTCATCATAAAAGTTTGAAGTGATGTCTGGCTAGCACCGGCTGCATTTTATCATCATCACTCAGAGACACATAGCAGTGGAGTACGACACCAAGCAGGAACGGAGCTGGATCTGGCTGGCTCTGGTAACCTCGGAATAATAATAATATAATATTAGAATAATATTAGCATAGATGTCATTAAATTTTATGCAGAATTATAAAACATGATAGATGTTTCTGGTTCCGGCAGACCTAACTAAAGCAGCCTAATTGTGAGTTGACTGACAAATTAGGTGTATGCCTGGTTAAATAGATGAGTCTTTGTCTAGACTCTGAGTGAGTGTGTCTGCATCCCGAACAGTGCGAGGAGTTAATAATATTGAGAAGAGGTTCTGAGATTACAGGGAATACCTCTTTTAAGAGCTTAGTTGGTATTGGATCTAGAATACATGTTGTGCCTTTTGGTTTTTTGATAAGTTTTGTAAGCTCTTCATGACCTATGACAGCGAAGGATTGAAGTTGCTCATGAGGAAAATTATGAGACACTTTTTTCTGAGGTGTTGTAACAGTTGATTGCATAGTTCCAATTTTATTTCTGATTATTTCAATTTTATCAGTAAAGAAATTCACAAAGTCATTACTATGGTGTTGCGACAGAATATCTGGTTCATTCGATGCTTTATTCCTAACCAATTTAGCCTGTTAATTAATTCAGCATTCTGATTGGTGCACATCTTTTTCACACTAACAAGATTTCTCCAATCAAAATGCAGTGCACAAAAAAGGTACCAGTGAGAAAAAAAAAAAAAAAAAGAAATCGGAAAGGTGAATAAAAATGTAAGGAAAACAAAAAGGCAGAGAAAGGCAAGAAATAACTTACGTTACCATATATTAGTTAAGCAAAAACTTTTTTTCCCTGCTGAAATGTGTGAATGAGAATTTAAAGCCAAAATTGCAATTAAAATCACTATGGTAATATCTATAAAAAAAATTTTTTAAAAATCACAGTTTGATTTTCTTGTCAATATTGCACAGCCGTAGTTTAAAAAGCATCTCTGGATGCACCTCATGAATCTAGACAAAGGTTGACTACTTTGAAGAATCTCAAATGTAAAATAGTTTTTATTTGTTAAACATTTTGGGCACTACAAAATTCCATAGTTTTTATTACTTTAGTATTATTCTAAAAGGTGCAAAAAAAGTAATAATAAAGAATGAGCAGGTGTGTCTAAACTTTTAAACGGTATTGTATGAGTTGTCATGTTTCAGATGACAAAATTACTTCCCACGCAACGACTGAGCGGCAAGGAATGTTTTGCTGCTAGTCTAGAGTTTCCCCAGAATCCACCACCAAAACGTTATCTGGATTCATTTCAAGACAGGGATATTAATGCAACTGTGTCTTATTGTCAGTCTCACAGGAGCCGTTTCTTAGGAATTATTTTATCAAAACATTTTTTATCTTTAACAAATTAAATGTAAATCAGTGACCTTTGATCTTTGTTAATTTTAAGATGCATTGACCTGTCTAGGGTTCATTAAACTGTGGAGAATGCATGCAAAAAGTACAGATAATGACTATAGAAATGTCTGACCACATGCTTTTTGGGTAATGGGGTTCAAAAGAGGTTGAAGCATTATTCATTCCTACTGTTGTTACAGTATACAGATATCTAGAAACATATCTTGGATAATGTAGCATTCCCATCCGGTATAGCAACTCTTTGCCCTGATTGCATGATTGTCATTATCTTTGTAATCCCCATGACCAGGGGCGTAGATCCCCCCCCCCCCCCCCCAATAATAAAAAAAAAACAAGTTCAACATGTAACCTGTAACATGTAATGCTTCATGCTGCAACCCCCCAATGTTCAAGCCAAATCTATGCCCTTGCCCATGACTGTTTATAATTCTCCTTTGTGAGGTTTTCATTGTTAAGCATTTTATTTTATGAGCTCCTTTTATGCAGTTCCACCCCTGGAAATCCTGGAGATGTGTGGTGATTATGTAATGGGAATGAGGACTTTTTTTTCATGACAGATGTTGTGCATGGCTAAAATGACTAACTGTCACTCTTTTAAAAACAGATGGAGGTCTCGGCATGCAGTTTCCTGAAGATAAGATATTCAGTGTTAGGGGATGTGGCTATATGTGTATGTCTGTGCATGTGTGATGCTTGCAGAACCAATGCATACATCATCTACAGTAAATGCTAAAATAAGACAGCATGGCCTTGATATTAATTGTGTTGATGCTAGAAATAGCACCATATTTCAGTTGAAATGGGCAAGTAGCAAAAACAGATGCTGAACAAAACAACACAATTGCTCAGCAACAGAAAAAGGTGGCTACTTTGAAGAAGCTAAAGCTTAAGAGTTTTTATTTGTTTAACATTTTTGGTCACTACATAATTCCCATAGGTCAATTTGCGTTAGTAGTGTCGATGACTTTACTATTATTCTTTGCATAATTTTGTCAACTTGCAATAAACTCTGTTAGGACATATCATAGCAGTACTTAGAATAGCAGTACATTAACAAACCAGTAAAATGAATCATTGTGGTATTATGCTTGAGTCACATGCACTTAATGGCAATATAATGACTAATACATACTAACTGATGCACTTAACAGGTGAAACTACTCACTGTTTTGCTCTTACTCCAGTGACAGCAGTATGTTATTATAGCTTGACACTGTGTGTGTTTGTACAACAATACACTGATAACAAGGGCTGGGCGATATTGCCAAAATATTATCACAATATTTTTTTTCAAATTGTTCGATATCGATATTTATCACAATATAATCTGTCATGCTCTGCTGGGACTGTACAGCATCACTCCACTACAGTAATCCAGACACCTGAATCATCTTTTTATTTCCATTTATACATTTATTAGATGCTTTTAGCCAAAGCGGTTTACAAAATGTGTAAGGATACAACATAAGTGATTCATTTTAAGGAGACAGTAACACTAAAAGTGCTGCATTACAAAGTCTCAATTGCACTAGAACGTACTAGCCAAGACAGAGATTAGAATGCAACAAGATTATTACTGTTATTTTATTTTTATAAGTTTATGGTCAAGTGTTAATGAAAAAGTTAATGAAAAAGTCTTTGGCCAATTTTTTAAGAATGATTTTAGGTAAGCTGGAGCAGGCCCAGTGACTGTTCTTTATGCCAGCATCAGAGCCTTGAACTTGATAGGTGCAGCAAGTGCAGAGAGGCAAGGAACGGTGTAACATGCGCTCTCTTGGGTTCGTTGAAGACCAGCTGTGCTGCTGCATTCTAGCTCATTTGCAGAGGCCTAATTGAGCATGCAGGAAGGCCAGCTAAAAGAGCATTACAGTAATCCAGTCTAGATATGACAGGAGGCTGAACAAGGAGTTGTGTGGCATGATCAGAGAGGAAGGGTCTTGTCTTCCTGATGTTGTAGAATGAAAATCTACATTATCAGGTTTTGAGATGTGTTCGGTGAAATTGTGTTGGTTTTCAACGGTTTCCCCTAGATTTCTGACCGTTTTGGATGTTGTTATTATAGAGTGATGTTGTGCTCAACAGCAGGGTTGGCTGAAAAGATGAGGAGATCTGTCTTCACTAGTTTGAGTGTTCCTTCATCTAGGCCGAGATGTCTGCCAAGCAGGCTGAGATCAGAGCAGCCACCATGAGGTCGTCAGTCTGGAAAGACAAGTAGAGCTGCGTTTCATCGGTGTAGCAGTGGTAAGAAAACGTGTGCTTGAATGATGGATCCAAGTGATGTTGTATATATAGAAAAGAGAAGTGGGCTAATCGCTGAGCCCTGAGGTACCCCAGTAGGTAGCTGATATGACTTGGACACCCTACCACTCCTGGCTACCTTGAAAAACCTACCTAAGAGATAGGACTTGAACCAGCCAAGCACAGTTCCTGTGATGTCCAGAGTAGAGAGGGTAGACAGGAGGATCAGATTGTTGACTGTGTCAAAGGCTGCAGATAGGACCAGCAGAATAAGGACGGATGATCTGGAGCCAGCTCTCGCCTGTCTCAACGATTCGGTGACAGACAGCAGGGCAGTCTCGGTGGAATGTCCGCTTTTGAAACCTGACTGATTGTCATCTAGCAGCATGTCCTGTGAGAGAAAAGCAGAGATCTGAGTGAAAACTACCCTTTCGAATGTTTTCGCCATGAATGTGAGAAGTGAAACTGGTCTGTAATTTTCTACTTGTGTGGGGTTAAACACAGGTTTTTTAAGCAGTAGTGTTACTCAAGCCTGCTTAAATGCAGTGGGAAAAGTGTCTGAAAGTGTGTTTGCCTGGATATAACACTCTTCTCCATATTTTGATCATTATTTGATGAATTACTGCTGCCATCATTGATAAAAATATACACAAGCATCTCTTTTTTAAATAAAATTCCTCTGGCCATAATAGCATGAGGTAAAATATGGCAGGCAAAAAAACTGTTGGAACAAAGTGCAATTTACATAGAAAGGTGTCTGTGCAGAATGAAAATGACTTAATGTCAATACTATTTTAGCACTGATTGTGCCTCCTTAAACTAGTTTGCAAGTGGTTATTTAATAAGACGCAGGTTTTTGCGATGAAATACGAAGCGCAAAAGTGCTGCAACTCTTTAGTGAATCTGCACCCTGATTGTGGAGTACCTGCAATTAACCAAAATAGAGGTTCAGACTAACTCCTACTAACACCCAAAGGCCTGAAACCCCTTTTTAGAGCAATCAACTGGTTGTCTTGCAGGGATGCAGGTCTTGCTTTAAGTCTCGTCCTCATTAGTGGGCCTGGATGGTGAAATGGTCACAAACACAGTTGGCATTCACCTGTCAGACTGCGTCACTGCTCAGCAGGGCTGATGGCAGGAGCGTAGCGGGGTCTGAAGGAGTGGGGTGAGCGATACGGGGGTAACAGGGGTCATATTTGCCATCAAGATTGGACTCAGCCACGTCCTCACATACAGAATGACCTCTGGTTGGGGGAGCAGTCGCGATGTGTCCCTCGATCCGTAAAGTTTGGACCCTTGTCTATTGTTTCCAAAGTAGGTCAAGGGCCTGTGCTATCAAAATCAATTTGAGCTGCAGATTGATTGAAAAAGGAGGGGTAGTATGGTTAAAAAAGTATGGCTAAGCATTTTCGAGGGGCACAAGCCTGAAAATCCCAGGTTGCCATGGTTAATCTGCATCCAGGGATGTAATTAGTGATGGTGGGCATATGGTGCTTGTTATTATGTAACTGTATGGTAACCCCTGGGAAACAATATGGAGCGCCTGCCGAATTGTATTGAAAAATGGAGCCCATTATGTTAATGCTGTCAGCTTATAAATCAGGAAACAAATGGCAATCACTAACATGATGCATTTACATACATATGTTTATACACATTGAGGAAACTACCCAAACATGTAAATGAAGTGACAGCTCTGAAACAGACATAGCCCTATGTGTGTTCATTGGCTGCAAAGCTTCAAAGGCCTTCTGTAAGGCATTGTTTTCTGAAGGGAACAAAGATTGGTTTGTTCTTATTTAACAACCATTGCTGCCAACTGCAACATACAACAAGGAATACTTCCCTGGCCACTGCCTGAACCTCAGACTTAGCCACAAGCTTCAGGTGGACTTGTGAGGTACAACTCATTGACCTCTGCTTGCATTGTATTGGTCAAAGGATGGACTAAACTCTCTTAAAATGGAAAGCATAGGCAAAAAATTGATGCCTACTACAGCCTTCATCAGCCAAATAAAAAAGGACACTGCATCTACACACACTTCTCCATGGACTTAAAAGAAAATTAATTAATCCCTCAGTTGCCCACCAACATCTAACCAGTTTATTCAATTAATACATTACTTTATTACACATAGATATCTAATATTGTCATGCTGTATAGCCAGAGTGGAACTGGCACCCCCAGCTAAGCCTATTTTTTATTTTTTTTTCATTAACTAACATCTTATGGAGTTTTGGGTTTCTTGCTACAGTTGCCTCTGGCTTGCTCACTGGGGGCCTAAAGACAATTTATTTTTAAAGCATGATTTTCAATCACATTTTTCCATTTAAACTGCTCAATAAGGACTTTACAGTATCATTTTCTGTTAAAGCATAATTTTCTAGAAAGCTGCTTTGAAACTATGTGTGTTGTTGAAAGCGCTACATAAATAAAAATGACTTGATGAATGTATTAGAGTAATCTGTAAAACATCTTATGCATTTAGGATCTAGTTTGCTATCTGCCTACTAATATGGCCATATTAGATGATTCCTTCTGATGATTCCTTCTGCTCTGAACTTAATATAGGGTTAATTGACAAATAATGTTGTCCGATGCACATTGAACTTAATATATACGGACCAAAAAACAAAACAAAACAATAAAAAAATGTCATTGACCCAAAGGTTGTCATTGCAATTAAAGCTAGGTAAACTAACTAGCAGATTCCTTTTCAATTCCTATGATACAGAACTTAGTACAGGGCTACATGAAACTCCATGTTCAGCTATCATATTGTGTTGAGTTACATGTGTTGCAAGAAAATATCAGAACTGAGTAGTTATATGTATTACTTAGGAATTAATTCATGTTCACATACAAAGAAGGGTGCTTGCTTTAAATTACAGCTTTATATTAAAATCTAAATGAATTTGTATTTATAAGCAGAAAATGCAGAAAATTTCATTGTGCACCTTAACAGTTTCCTTTAGATTTATCTTCTAGGATTTGAGCAGAATTGAGTCATATTCTTTCAATTACAAATTATGTTATAGCCCACTGACAAATATTCAACAGACAGCCTAAAAATAAAAGCCTTGAAGCCAAATTTTCTAATCTGCTCCTAATCTTGAATTGAGATAATCAAGGAATAAAACTGTATTTGTTTGCTTTTGTTTCAGAGAGAACCTAATCTCACTAAACCTTGTCCATTGTATACTCTGCTTTACCTCATGATCCCAGATTAGTGGGACTAAAACAGGTGCGTCCCATTGGATATTTAAAAGCTAATTGATAGACGTGTGATAATCAATAAGTCTGGCATCTGTGTATTGGGATTAGTTTTAGAGGACATAACGGTATGATATGGATTACAATGAGCCAGTTTGCGCATCTGTGCCTCGGTCAGCAATGAGTACGGTGATATTTCTAATGCAATAATCAATGTGGCTGACAGCTATAGTGCCTGTGGTAAAATACTTAAATCTCCCTAAGTGAGTTCATTAATGCGATTTAAACGATTCCAGCCAATAACATAATTAATTAAGTCCTGGGTTTGCAAGGAAAAATGCTTTTAGTTTTTCCACTTGCTTATTAAAGACATTAATGTAAGAATCTACTGAGTTTACACTGAATGTTTTACATTTTTTATTACAGTTCACAATTTCAAATTGGTTTCAGTATTTGCTATCTTTAATATTAAGGATGTGCACTACCATTTGCGTTGTAAAAAAGACTCTTAAGTAGGAAAACTCAGTCCTAAAATTACAGTTATAGTCCCTCATATCTAATGCAGTAGAAACAATGAGGTGGCTCATACACTATTTATAGAGGATAATATTTTTATTACACACATCATAGTCTAAATATATTATTCTTTGTTCTTTGTTGCGGTAGTGACGTACGGTGTTATGTTAGTCGGTTTTCAGTAGCATTTAAATCCTTACAAATTCTGAAAACATAATCATTCTTTGACAAGAATTGTTTCCCCACCACCATTGTTGAACTGTTTAAAAATAAACTAGATCTGAAATATGTGCTTATGAGAGAAAAAAAAAAAAACAGACTGCTTTTTTTTGTGTGTGTGTTAAAATATTTTAACAATAGGGAATGGGTCATAGTGCCTCTTAAATGGACATTTAACACACCAGTATACTGTATAAGATTTGACTTACCAAGAATATTGCTTAAACTATATTTTATGATATAAATAAAGAAGCAAATTTAAGTATTCTCTTAAGAAACACTGTGGGTTAGTTAAAGGGATAGTTCACCCAAAAATGAAAATTCTATCATCATTTACTCACCCCATGTTGACTTTCTTTCCTCTGTGGAGCACAAAAGTGTATGTTAGGCAGAATGTTAGCCTCATCAACCATTAAATGTAAAACAGAAAGTGAATGGTGACTGAGGCTGTCATTCCACCTAACATCCACTTGTGTGGTTCACAGAGGAAAGAGAGTAATACAGGTTTGAATCCACATGAATGTGAATAAATGATAACAGAATTTTCATTTTTGGGTAAACTATCCCTTTAATAAAAATAATTGATGTGAAACTTAAAGGAATAGTTCACCCAAAAATGAAGCTCCAAGAAGCACATAAAAAAAAGTCTTATGGATTACATTTATGCTGCCTTTATGCGCTTTTTAGAGCTTCAAACTTTTGGTCACCATTCACTTGCATTGTATGGACCTACAGAGCTGAGATATTTTTCTAAATTTCTTCATTTGTGTTCAGCAGAAGAACAAAAGTCTGGGATGGCATGAGGGTGAGTAAATGATGAGAAAATTTTCATTTTTAGGTGAACTAACCCTTTAAAAAACAGAAGGAGCAGAAGTTAGACTAGTCATTACTGTTTATACAACACTAAGAACAGTTTCACTTCCACCTTTCTTTTTTGGCTTGACAAAAGTTGGCTCATTTTAACGGAAGTTGGTGCTTTCAAAACAGATTATATTCAGGTGGCCATCTGTATAAACTATAAATGTATGAAGGAAGTCATAGGACAAGATCTTTCACCTTCCTTTGATTGTCAGCTTGGTATTCTTGGAAAAGGTGGACGTTAACAGTCACAAGCCCGAATGAATTCCTTGTCTTATGTAAGAGAGCACAACATTACATCACCATCAGGACATGAAACATTACCCGTTCTCCTGTGTATGCACAACATTACTCAGGTATAATCTTTAAGGGGCCGTTCAGACCGAAAGCAATCGTGTTTCAAAGAAAGTGCAAAAGCTATACTCAATGCAAAAATAGAACAGAATACAAGTCTTAAGATGCACTTTTATAAGTCCTTTTTTTTTTTTACTTGACGCGGCATATAAAGAAGAAACAGTGAGACACAACACAATGTTTAAAGACATCCATCTAGGATGTTTACATGAAAAAAAAAAAAAAAACAGCACAAACAGACACAAAAACAAGTTTTGTGTCAACGGCCCCTAACTCAGTATCAAAATGATAAAAACTGATAAAACAGACTCTAAATTCTGATCGAATGAGCCGCTTTCAAAGCCATTGTTAAAGCAGAATATACGCTAATCTGTGATATACGCACATTTTATAGTAATGCACCAAGTTGATATGTTGCTTGCTGCCGTGCAAAGCCAAAATGCAGCAATTACTTATTTGTCAAAATATAGTTATGACTCAAATTGGGTCTCTTAGACTTTTATCTGTTCTGTGACAGACGGGTTTGTCTCAACTATGCTCAGATTTGGAAAATGGAGTGTGACAATTGCAGTAACAACAAAAATCCACACACACACACACACACAAAAGAAAATTAAAACCCATTTTTTCTCAGTGTATGTGTTGCCTACTACAAAGTTTTATCTTTGTAAGACAGCACAGTTAGGCTAGGACAAAATAATGCTTTGTTAATAATCATTTTTTATTCCGATTATTATTAGTGATAAATTTAACTGTTTATTGAGCATTGGATACATTTTTATCATATTGCTTTTGCCGGCATTTATTAGTTATAGGCCACTCGAGTTGCTACTGTGCATTACAGTGATTTTACCACGAGTAAGCGGGTGATTTCTCATGAAACTTGTCGAAAAATGTCCTGGTCCATTTTTACTTTAAAATCAAAAGAAATATATAAGAAATGTATTTAGAAATTTAGACAAATATTTTGCACATGGAAAATGAAGCTTATTTTTAGGGCTGTTAATTTATTTTTTACATTGTGCTATTATTTTCATGGCAGTTATGCACATTTTAACCCCCATTCTCATTACAGCAACACAAAAAAAGATGGTCATTATGATATTGTCATTACTGCAGTATGTTTTTTGTTTATTATTTCAATTTAAAAGTATTTATACAGCATAGTAGTACTCCTTTGGTACTGCCTTTCATTTTCGCTGATTTGAATAAAATAAAAAATAAAAACATTGTACAACATCTTTTTTTACTGTAACACAGTATGCGTTGCGGTAATGAGAATTAAGGGGTTATATGAAAAATAACATCAGAGTGCAAAAACATTTTTGTCCTAAACTTAGGCTTCATTTTCTTTATGCAAACTATAATTTCATATTTTTTTAATTGATTTGGGGGTTAAATATGACCAGGATATTTTCTTGATAGGTTTCAAGAGAATCACCAACAGGGGTTTTTCACATCTTGTATCAACCAATGTACCACACATATCAGGTATCTAGAATTTGGATTATATCAATATATGTTTGAATATATGGCATATGGATTTATATGGAAGCTCATATGGAATAAAAGTCATTAATCAAGAAGATGATTTCTACTGCGTCCTTGCATGTCATTAAAGGAAGTTCACCCAAAATGAAATTTCTCTCATCATTTACTCACCCTCATTCCATCCCAGATGTGTATGACTATCTTTCTTCAGCAGAACACAAACTGAGATTTTTAGAAGAATATTTCAGCTCTGTAGGTCCTCACAATGTAGCTCATCTTTGTAGCCCCAAGAATCATATAAAGTCAGCATAAAAGTAATACATATGACTCCAGTGATTAAATCCATTTCTTTAGAAGCAATATGATAGGTGTGGGTGAGAAACAGATCAATATTTAAGCCCTTTTTTACTCTAAATCTCCACTTTCACTTTCACATGTGAATAACAAAGGACTTACATTTTGATCTGTTTCTCACCCACACTTATCATATCGCTTCTGAAGATATGGATTTAAACACTGGAGTCGAGTGTATTACTTTTATGCTGACTTTATATGATTTTTGGATTTACAGAGGTCTGGTCACCATTCACTTGCATTGTGAGGACCTACAGAGCCGAGATATTCTTCTAAAAATCTCAGTTTGTGTTCTGCTGAAGAAAGAAAGCCATACACATCTCGGATGTAAATAATGAGAGAAATGTCATTTTCGGGTGAACTATCCCTTTAATGTGTGTTTGATAAAGGACAAGTGACTCAAGAAACTCAAGTGTGGCTCTGTTCGTTTAGACTGTCTTTATTGCACTGCTCCGCCATTACTTTCAGTTCTCATGAGGTTATTTTAGTTTGATGGAGGCTTTTGTACGTGTTGCTCTTGTAGCTAAAGAGATGTAGAGTTTTGAATCACTCCCTGCTGAGAGTATGGTGCCATCGTTAACGTTGGCCGGTCCATTGAAGACAACGGTCCGAGGGGGTTTGTAAAAAGGCCAGGCATTGTTCGCCCTGGGTGGGGTGTGGGCAAGAGGAATGTGGGCCGAACGTGAGCCATGCAAGGCCTTAGAGAGAGACACCATTGTCCCCGCAGCCACCCCCTCACCCGGAGAAGAGCGAGGGGTCAACTCTCACCAGCAGTATGCCCTTGTGGAGGACCGCCACTCTGAACAGGGCACGCCGAGCCCAAAGGTCCCCTAGAACGGAGGTCTTATGCTCACTCCTTCACTGTCTGTGGATGTTGTCATTTACTCCCGTTTCCTGAGAGGCACAACATTAAGCACTGAACCAGGCTCAAATGATTCACTTTGAGTTTTAGTGTTACCAAAAAGTTGCTTTAAGACTCAAGATCAAACTTTGTCGCTATAGTGTAAGCAGAAATAAATCTACGTGATCGCATGTGTATTTGGATGTTAGATGTGCATAAAGTATTCAATGTTTGCTTAAACGATGTGGACAATGTCAACGTGTGGATAACTTCTAACATGTAAATTGCTTAAAAAAGTCTAAATATCTTATATGATGCTTCTCAGGTAACTGTATCTTGTTTTAAGGATTTTTAGATATTTATCATGGAAAACAAGACAAAAACACGGTGAAATTTTATTGAACTAAACTTGATAAAAATACTCAAGGATTTTTTTCCTGTAATTCAGTGAAGGTTATTTAGAAGTATTTTTAAAAGATACTTTTATTCTCTTTTCTTTATTTTTAGGAAGCATGTGTTTAAAACAACTTCTTAACTGGAGGCACAAGCTGAATTGTCAGATAAAACTTTTGATTAATTGTTGAATTAATCACCCAAATAGTCGATTTATCGTTCTAATAATCGTTAGATTAGTTGATTATCAAAATATCGTTAGTTGCAGCCCTACCCTTACATATGTAGACATTTTTTTGTAAAAGCGCAAAGTTTCTAATTTTTGTCAAGTTTACGCAGTTGGAAGTAAATCTATGTGATCTCACTCATATTTGTACGTAAAGAATATACAGACTTTTTTTAGAGTTTGGTTAGACACTGAGGTTACACTTTATTTTAATGTGTCCTTGTTACAGTGTAATTACAAAAGTAAAAACTGATTATTACTAATTAACAACATGTAATTACTATAGGTTTAGGGTTATGGTAAGGGTTTGGTTTAGGGTTAGTTGCTTGTAATTATGCATAATTGACTGTTATTACTATACTAAATACATGTAATATGTGTAACAAGGACAAATTAAAATAAAGTGTTACTGACACTGTTATGTATATACAACTTTAAAGACTGTAAGATTTTAGATTAATTTGTTAAAATATATTTTTATCCTCTTTTCTTTATTTTTAGGAAGCACATGTTTAAAATAACTTCTTAATTCGAGGCACAAGCTGAATTGAGCTATTGATTAATCATTGCACTAATTGACCGAATAGTCGATTAATCCTTCTAATAATCGTTAGATTAGTCGATTATCAAAATAATCATTAGTTGCAGCACTACCCTTACGTATGTACAACTTTAGAAACATATTTTAAGAATTCAGATAGTTTTTACAAAAAAATAAAAATAAAAAATTTGATCTGATACCCAGTGCAAAGTTTCTAAGTTTTGTCAAGTTTATGCAGTTGGAAGTAAATATATGTGATCTCATTTGTATTTGTATGTGAAGTCTATGCAAACAACAACTCTTTTTTTTAAGAGTTTGGTTAGATACTGATATGTATACAATGTCAACATGAGACCTGGTGCAAAGTTTCTATTGATCTATGACTAAAGTGTACACAGTTGTAAGTAAATCTGGATGATCTCGGGTAATTTTACGTCAAGTGTAAATAAAGTTTTTTTGTTTTTTATGTAAACAATGAAACTTACAATGTCAGCATGAGGACAGCTTCTAAAATGTAAAAGTCTTTAAGTTTGTACAACTATAGAGACATGTTTTAAGATTAAGTTTTAATTTGTTGTCAAGTTTAGACAGTTGGAAGTAAATTTTGTTTATGTAAATATTTGCATATGCACTGATATGTACAATGTAAACATGCAGTCAGCTTTGAAAATGTAAAGTCCTTTACGTATGCACAACTGTAATGACATTTTGAGAATTCATGTATTGTTACCAAAAAGTTTTAGCCTGAGATTCACAAAGTTGCTAATTTTTTGGTCAATATATTCTAAGCAGTTGTACATAAAACTATGTGATCTTTTAAGTGTTTGTGGGTATTTGTAGGTAAAGTATACACTTTTTTATTTATTTATTTATTTTTTTTAAGTTTACTTACTGATATTTGCAATGTCAACATGTGGCAGCTTTTAAAATGTAAAGTCCTTCATGTATGCACAACTTTAGAGACAAATTCTGAGATTTCAACATTATTTAGAGACTCGAGCGCAAAATCAAAATTTTTGTCACTACAGTGTGAGCAGCTGGCCATAAATGCAGTGATCCTTGAAATGACACACTCAGGAATGCTCTGTATTCTCTCTTAGTGGCATCAAATGAGAAATAACTACACACAAAGACATTTAACAAAGGATGTTAAAGGGTTAATTTTTTACTCTGTGTCACTGGATTGGACACCAAAGCCAATGGAAAACAATTACACTGCTGGGTGTTGTTTTCACACCACAAAGTGTGCTTTAATGATAAAAAGATTGTGTAGGGAGGACAAAGTTTGTTCAGAAAATATCAGTTTAGATAGTGCCAGAGGAAAACTAGCTCCATTCTCGCCATGCTCCAAATATTTACTCTCGGACACATACAGTAAGTGTTGGCCGAGCATTTCTGTGAGTTACCGTCTGTTCCTGCTGAGCAGCTCACCTCTTATTTTTATATCTTTATCTTGGCATCCTTGTTTATTTTCTTCCTTGCATCAGTGGTCGTGTATGTGTATACATACAAAGGGTGTGTGTTTGTGGAAGTGAGGTTAGCCGAAATGTGGAAACCCCTGTAGGTGAGCCAGCTGGAGAGAAGAGTGTGTGTAGGGGTGGGGGGGGGGTACCAGAGAAGTGCTTCCCTTCTCTTTTATCATCCTCTAGTGGGAAAATATGTGATAAAGAGAATTGCTAGTTCAGAGGCACCCGGACTATAAACACAGCTCATAGGCACAAAGAGAGAGAAGGTCAGGGGCCACATAGCACCAGGCCAGTGGAAAAAAAAACACCGAGGAACTCTCAACAATGGCCAGGGAACAGGCTCCTCTGAGGGGCAGAGAGAAGAGAAGATCAGGGAGCACGTTTCTGACAAGTGTTCTCCTTCACATTCTTCCGCTTTCCCAAGACGCACCTCTCCCCCACAGTCTCTTCCTCTGTGTCTCGTATCGCACTTGGCCCATATGGCAGTGCAATTATCACTCTGGAATCACATGTTTGTTCGCTTTATTCGGTTGTCGGTTCCTTTATTTCGCTCAAGTTAAGCAAGGAGTTACAATGAGAGCATGAATATTGGATAATGTTTGCAGATGATTTAACAATCAGTAAGGAGTGAAGTATCATATATATATATAACAGTTCTGGTCTTCTAATCTGATTGGACAAGCTGCGTTTTCAAGTTTGAAACCTCTGTTTTGAGTTTATGAACGTCATCTTTTATCGAAGTGTGCGGTAATGGAGAGTGTTTTTGAAACGCTCCATTTTCATTGGAGGAAAACGGCATTTTAGTGTGGATGAGAGGTGTAAACTTAGTAAAATATATGCGTTTTCAAACAAAAATATATTCGTGTGGATGTAGCCCAAGAGTGCTGATATAGACTCTTAAAGTCCAACGATTGATCTTTTACTTTTCCTTTAAAGTTTACTTCAGTTTTGGTTGTGTTGATTGTTATATATGTTAAATAAATAACAATTGAACTGCATAATTTGGGCGCTGTTGTTAATTTTTAAAAATGAATATTTTCTAAATCTACCAAGTTAGAAGGTTCCCTCTATATTTATCTGCATACGCTGAGAGAGAATTTATTTCATATGTAAGCAAAATGGACATTATAACTAAAATATACCCAAATGAATTACATACGAATCAAATCGTATCGAGAATCAAAATCTAAGCAAGAGCTTGAGACTGGAATTTAATAAAATCTGGAAATCTGTATCGATACCCAACCTTAACTGTAAGTTACTCGATATTAACTTCTTGATAATTGAACACACTTTTGCTCATACTGTTGTAAATCTGATTATTTTTAGATTTAATTATTTGATGGCTCTTTGGAATACTTGATTCTGATTGGTCAATTGCAGCATAATGACCTATTGACTGCACATTATCTCTTATTCATAGCTCTCGTGAATATATTTGCTTTCTTTGGCAATCTTGATTGTAGTCTTGCATCCATCACACCCAGTATGGCCATCAGTTAGGCGTGAATGTGCTGACACAAGTGTTTTGACCATGGTGGGGATTAAGTCACTAGATGTGCGCCACACTCCCCAGATGGTGGGGACATTCCGGCTGTCCCGAGCCACTTCTGAAGGGAGGGAAGAGGGGATAACTGGCTTTTCCACCTGGCCATCTCACCTCAAAAGGCGAGAGAGGGAACAATGGAAATTAAACTCCCGATGATGAAGTGGAGGGGTTGTATGTTATCCATCTGCATACTCAATGTCAAATGCAGCCCCGCTCACACAAATGGGATTGGACACTTACCACATCCCTCCCTAATCCCCTAGGGATGATTTAGGCCCGTGTCTGGGGCAGATGGGCTAGGTTGGCGCGCTTTGGGCATGGGGTTATAAAGTGATAAAGCGCTAATGCCATAGCAGATTTTTTCCGTTGACCTTTGTGTTTGATCCTATTAGTGGCTGGATGGGAAGATGGACATTGAAATTATGGGGCCCAAAGTCCTGCTCATCTAACTGGTGTGTGTGTGTGTGTGTGGGGGGGTCACTCAGGGCCCAATCCGCGACCTGGCACTAGATACACACCCTCAGGCGTGCCCTTATGACCTCACTAAACACACAAATGCTGCCCACAACACAACATGCTGGGTCATTATTAATATATATATATATATATATATATATATATATATATATATATATATATATATATTGTGCATCATTGCATAACATTTAGACACACTAATGTACCACTGTAGCTGTCACTGCTGGGTGAAGTTTTTATATTAATTTTAACTTTTTTATTAATATTAATATATGTAAAATAATTTACGAATATTATCCATTTAAGAGGAATTGTCCCAATATTGTTATCCAGCAAGAAAATATCTATATAGCAAACGTTATTGGTCATTCACAAAAATTGTCATATTATAGCCTATATCAAATATAGAATGTGCTTAAATGTTTTCAAACAGTGAAGGCTAATTTTCACTTACTAGGTGAATAGGCTTTTTTTTTTAACCTAAAAATTATGACAAAATGCACTGATATTTTTGTTCTGCTAAGGTGTTTGTTTGAGGTTATTTCTCCTGTTCATGCACATCCCTGAAATTCTTCAACTAGGAGAACACAGCCAGTCAATGTGTGTTGATGACTGGCTTAACTACTGTGATATCATCCACAATGGACTAATTTTAAAACTACATTGCTGTATCTATTAATGCAGGCTTAGTTCTCCTATGGTGTTTAATTCATTCAGGAGAAAAACGTTTGGCTTTTTCCATTGTATAAATTAGGCTTTAAACAGAAAAGAACTCAACAGACAAACCAGCGGCAACATTAATGTCATATTTTGTTTTTCCTAAAACAGGAAGCCATGTTCCTTAACTTATTTTTTCTAGCAAAACACTACATTCCTTAAATAATTTTTATCAAGCTACAAAAATCTTATGTCAAATCATTTGTAGTTTTTGTCACCTGTGATCATGTCATCTCTTGGTATTATTTTGTAACTGCAATCACAATTACTTTTTCAGAGTCTGAAGGGAAAAGAATGAGAAAGAAGGGTATTAAAAGAGGAATGAAGGCACTTTGGAAGAAGTACATATGCAGACCTCATTTTCACTGGCAGTCTGTGTGTGTGTGTGTGTGTGTGTGTGTGTATGTGTGTGATGTCACCATTGCGCTGCTGCCAAATCTGTAAGAGTGTGTTAGGGGAGCGTGGCGGCTGGCTGGCCCCCAAGCAGGTCGAACTGCTGGAAGCAGAACACAAACCTCATTTCCAAAAGAGAGAGGCAAGCAAAAAAAAAAAAAAAAAAGAAAAAAAAAAGAAAGAAAAAACAGCAAAAACACACAAGCCCCTCTGATTAGGGCATGAGCGCAGATGAAAGGCAGCAGGGCCAATCAGTGATGAGTTAGGGGCACCAAGGGAGGAAGTGGGCCCGCCACAGTCATTCTGGGCTGTCTAGTTGTTACTACTGAAACGACTTCCAGAAACAAATCATAAAAAATGCAGGCGGGAGATGAGGAGGCGGAGTGTACGTTGTACAAAATGTAATTATAATCAACTCTCCTCAACGCAGCTACAGTGCCTTCGATGTGTGACCGGAGAAATTTCAGCCACTTTCTTTTCTCTAAAAAGGCATGATGGCCTGTATTTGCCCCTGTTTTCACTTTTTTTTGAATGTTTGTTTAACATTGAAGGTGTCAGGAAGTGTACACACCGATGAAGATGATGAACCCAATTGCTTGGACTTTTATTGAAGATACAGCAGATTGCAAGATGGATAATAAACAATGTACACTCACAGGAGACAGCAGATAAACAGATAGATGAACTTCAATGCAATGGTGTAGCAGATCAGAGCAGTGGAATAACAAACACTTAGAGATATATAATACCGCACTCGATGAGGATCTTGAGTGGATAATCTTTAGAAGGAACACTGCAGGAGAGTAGCGTAGTCTTAGCAGTCCTTGTTGAGACTAGACACTGAAGGTAAGCATGAGGTGAGTATATATAGAGACTGTGATTGGCTAGTTGTTTGTGTCCAGATGTGTGTGATTAGAACTCTGGTGAGAGGGAGCAGAGAGTGGAATGAGGCTCCAGACCCCCCCCCCCCCACCCATGGGCTGCTCAGAAGGCCCGAGGCCCTTGATGCTGAGGTTGACCGCGTCCATGGGGCACAGGACAGTTAGGATGCTTGTTGTGGAAGGTGGCGAGCAGAGATGGGTTCAGAATATCGTCCCGAGGCACCCAGGATATTTCTTCAGGGCCGAACCCTTCCCAGTCGACCAGGTACTTGAGAAGACCCCTCCAGCGCCGAGGGTCCAGGATGGCCCGAACAGCATACACCAGGCCTTCCTCCAGGAACAACGATGGAGGAGCTTCACCATCCTCACCAGACTCTACAGAGGAAGAAGAGAGGGAAGGTTTGGAGTGACACATGAAAAGTAGGAGAGATACGATATTGAGGAGGAAGCTGGAACCAGTATGTGACTGGATTTCTCTTGTGTGATAGGGAAGTGACCAATATAATGGGGACTTAGCTCTTTGCATGGGAGGCGGTGTCGGATGTCTCTGGTGGAGAGCCATACTTTTTGTCCAGGTTGGTATTGTGGAGTGTCAGTGTCAGATGTCTGCATGGCTCTTCTACACGACGGATGTCTCTTTGCAGATGGACATGTGTGCCGTTCCAAACCCTTGCGCACTCACGGAACCAATGATCCACAGCAGGGATGTCAGAGGGCTTACCAGACCAGGGGAATATGGGAGGTTGGAATACCAGGACACACTGGAATGGAGTTAACCCTGTAGATGGCTGTCGGAGGGAGTTCCAGTCATGTTGATGGAGGTGGCAGTATGTTCTCAGGAAGCGGCCGATCTCCTGAATCTTACTTTGTTTGCCCATTCTTCTAGGGATGGTAACCAGATGAGAGACTGACGGATATGCCTAGGAGTCCAAAGAAAGCCTTCCATACCTTTGAGATGAATTGGGGCCCGCAATCAGATAATACATCTTCCGGAAGGCCGAAGTTCTGGAAGACGTGATGGAACAGAATCTCCGCGGTCTCAAACACTGTGGGTAATCCTTTCAAAGGGACCAGGCGGCAGGCTTTTGAGAAATGATCAACTGTGACAAGAATGCAGGTATGACCATTGGAGAGAGGCAGATCGGTGATGAAGTCCACACCTAGGTGGGACCATGGGCGCTGGGGAATTGGAAGTGGGAGGAGTTTGCCGGCTGAGAGGTGACGAGGAACCTTCGTCATAGTGCAATCTGGACAGGCGCGAATAAAGCGTTGTACATCTCGAAGCATGTGAGGCCACCAGTACCGGTTATGAAGGAGTGAGGGGTTTGAGCAGTTCCCGGATGGCCAGGAGCTGGTTGCGTAGAATCGTTGGCTCGAAAGTGTGCCCTGGTGTATATTCAGTGGGAACAGGATCGGTGGTGGTGGCCTGGGCTATTTGTTCACCCAAGTTCCACTGGATGGGACTGATGATCACAGAAGGAGGGAGGATTGGTTCAGGGGTGACGATGGAAGATTCATGAGCAAAGAGCCAGGAGAGTGCATCCACCTTGGTATTTTTGGATCCAGGCTAGTATGTGACAGTGAAGGGGAATTGGGTAAAAAAAATAAAGCCCACCAGGGCTGGCAAGGGTTTAACCGGTGGTCAGTGATGACTTGGAACAGATGTCGGACACCACTCCTCTAGTGCCAGCTTGATGGACAATATCTCCAGGTTGGCGACATTGTAGTTTTGTTCGGTGGCTGACAACTTCCTTGAGAAGAAAGCGCAAGTGTGTAGTTTGGTGGGAGTACATTGCCGTTGAGACACCGGTGTCAGCATCGACTTCAACGATTAAGGGAAGTTTGGGATTTGGATGCTGGAGAATGGGTGCAGTCGTAAATGCCTCTTTTAACTGTTGGAAGTCTTTGGTGGCTTCTTGTGTCCAAGGAAGGGTTTTGGGCTGGTTTTTCAGGAGGGAAGTTAAGGGAGCTGAAGATGGGGCTGAAATTCCGGATGAAATGGTGGTAGAAGTTTGAGAATCCTAGGAAGCGCTGCAGCTCTTTCAAGGTGGTGGGTTATGGCCAGGACTGGATGGCTTGAATCTTCCCAGGATCCAACTGCACACCCCTGGACCGATGATATAGCCCATGAATTGAACTGAAACTCGATGGAAAGAGCATTTATCCACCTTAAGGAATAGTTGATGCTCACGGAGATGTTGAAGGACCCATTTCACATGGTGGGAGTGATCTGCTAGATTGGAAGTATATATAAGAATATCATCAATGTAGATAATGACAAAATCGGTGGAGGTACTCAAAAGATCTCATTCATGAAACCTTGGAAGACCAAAGGGGCGTTGGCCAGCCCATACGGCATCACCCGATATTCATAGTGGCCTGTAGGGGTGATGAAGGCAGTCTTTCACTCGGCTCCCTCTTGGATGCAAATGAGATTATATGCACTCCTTAGGTCAAGCTTCGTGAAGATAGTAGCACCTCTCAGGGTCTCTAGAGCAGCAGACACCAAGGGGAGAGGTTATTGGTATTTAATTGTGGCATTATTGAGTGAGCGATAGTCAATACAGGGCCTCATACACCATCTTTCTTAGCCACAAAGAAGAAACTGGAAGCTGCAGGGGAAGTGGATGACAAATGTAACCCAGTTGGAGTGCTTCATCAATATACTCCTCCATGACCTTTTGTTCAGGTAAGGACAGTGGATAGGCAGCAAGTCGATGGCACAGTCCAAGACGCGGAGAGGCACGTTGGGGACTGAAAACATTGCTGAAGTGGCCGTACTCAGGAGGTATGGAACTGGGGTGGTTCGTGGTAGGACTTTCGATGGAGGTGTAGACAGATTGACGATGCAGAGGGAGAGAAAGACAGCCATGAAAACATTGATTTCCCCATGCTTGGTCCTCACCGGAAGTCAATGACAGGATAGGGGAGTGCTGAACCAGCCAGGGCCTGCCAAGAACAATATCGGAGGTGGAGACTTCGAGGAGGAGAAGTGGAAGGCATTCATCATGAAGGGCACCAATTTTTAGTGTGAGGGGTTCAGTACGATGGGTGATGCATCCTTTATCCAAAGGTTTCCCAACTACGGACCGGATGGGTAGTGGTATGGGACACGGGATTTCGGTGTGGTGGAGCTCTCTGCAGAGTGTTCGGGAGATGAAATTTCGACAAGGGCCTCTACCATGACAAAAGTGTCCGCAGAGGAAATCAATACGTTAGTACTTAATGGTGAGTAAATCACAGGGGTGCACTGAATAGAACTCACCCCCTCGTGCCAGCCCCCCACAACATACCGCCCTGGGCAATTGCCCATGCCTAAATCCGCCACTGCAGATGAAGATGATGAACCCAATTGCTGGGACCTTTAATGAAGATACAGCAGATTGCAAGATGGATAATAAACAATGCTCAATCGCAGGAGACAGCAGATAAACAGATAGATGAACTTCAATGCAATGGTGTAGCAGATCAGAGCAGTGGAATAACAAACACTTAGAGATATATAATACCACCCTCTACGAGGATCTAGAGTGAATAATCTTTAGAAGAAGCAGGAACACTGCAGGAGAGCAGCATGGTCTTAGCAGTCCTTGTTGAGACTAGACACTGAAGGTAAGCACGAGGTGAGTATATATAGAGACTGTGATTGCCTAGTTGATTGTGTTCAGGTGTGTGTGATTAGAACTCTGGTGAGAGGCAGCATAGAGTGATACGAGGCTGAGAGTCTGATGGAGGTGTGACAGAGGGGGTGTTCAGGTCAGGATCATTTTTTATTTTCCCTTTTTTTCACTTTCAGCATTGTGCTCTCTCTTACCCGTGCCCTCCCACTAAATGACATCACTCATAAATGACTGATGTCTATTGAACTGTACAGCCAGATGTGGTTTGTTTCTTATGTAACAATGTGATCTTTTAACAATACGCTAAACCCATATTAGCAATGCTGTGTTTTCTTTTAGATTCTGTTAATAATGCTCCCCGGTTGAATTCATATCTTTGAATTCAATGTTTTTGATACATTCAAACATGTGTCACAAATCATGAGATGTATTAAAAGGTTTATTTCAGTCAAGTGTTTTGCTATACTGTAGCTCCTTTTCAGTAAGTTTTTTCTTTTAACCAATGCTCACTTGCAACAATGCCAATCTGAGCTAGAAAGAACATTTATGTCTAGCTGTTTTTGTTTAACCAATATTCCCCTTTAAGATGTAGACAGTAATATGCAGATATGGTGAGAATAAGGTATGCAAGAAGGGTCAGTCATGACTATGTAGGAAAATAACTACAGCCCATGTAGAAAAAGACTAGCCCCAAAGGCCAATAGGTCACTTTCAGTCCCACTGGACACCACAATGTCTTTTCAAACTCTAGGTGACCTTCTCCAGAATCATTTTTTATTATTATATTAAAATCTAAATATGATTTATGCATTAAGGTGAGAACATAACATGGTTTTAGCATCTGTGAAAGTAAGCCCCAACCAAACTTTATCACAATAGAAAAATAATAATAATAATAATAAAATAAGCACATTAATGGCATTTCAGAAAGGTTTACATAAATCAATGCAATCTATTTTGAGTCCCTCAAGGTTATATTAGTACAAGGATCTATTTATTTTCAGTTCATATAAAATCACTTTCAAAATCTAAACTAAAAAGTTGTCTCGCTTTTTGAGGGTCAGCATCTGTATGCTACACTGTTAATTAATTTTGTCCTCCAAGAATAAAACTATGAAGAGCAGTACAGCTTGTTTCTCTCTGTTATTAATGGAATAGTTCACACAAAAATTACAATTCTCAAGTTTTCTCAATCTGAATATTTATAAATATATTACCTCTGTAAACCCGAATGCTCAAAATAACTATTTGTTTTGAGTAGGGAAAAATTAAGTCATTCAAATTAGTAAAATTATATATTAATAATAAATTAACCTTGATGAGTGTTTAGAACTTTCTCTTTCTTTTGAGTTCACAAAACTGACACCTTTTAAATAACCTGAATTGTTTTATTGTTTTGAGTTGAATGAATTTTTCTTTTTGAATGAAATTTACAGTAACTTAAATTGAACTGAAACTGGGCAGGGGATTTCTATTTCCAGGCAAGCTTTGCATGGCACTCGACAGGGAGAATAAATGTTAAAATTATTAACTTGATGTATCTGATTGCCACATTTGTTTTTTAGGGTTTATACCCATAAAATTAAATCAACATCAAATCATATTTTATGTGATAATGTGCATACAAATTTTTTTTTCACCCCCTCATTTTTAATTTCAGGGGCATTTGTCACTTTAGGTGCCATTTTTTGCCCTGAGTCCCCCTTGATTTCTGATCCTGATCTAAACCCATTTAATGTTCTTTTTCCATGGAAGACAAGAGAAGATGTAAGGCATTCACTTTCATCTTTTTTCCATATGATGAAATCGGTGACATTCTCATCTCCTTTGATGTTCTACCGAAGACAGTGAGTAAATGATCAGAGAATTTTCATTTTAATTATACCTTTAAGGAAGGTAACAGGTACCCATATTTCCTCACTTAAAAAAATAAATAAATAAATAAATAAATAAAAGAAAAGAAAAAGGATAGAAAGGGAAGAGGCGAAGGAGACTCTTTGAGCATGCACCATAAAATAGTTGCGTACAAAATAGCGGCAGTGCTGGGTTTCTTGGATGGAGATTATAAGGCAGTGCTATTACATTTTCCACTCTAGGATATGCCCCCCTCGTTCTCCTAACCCAGTCTACATTGCTCGTGCACATGTTTGGTGGGACACTTCCACTGTGTGTTTCCTATTTTATCACAGTCTTAAACCAATCTCTCAGACAGACAGTAAAACATTGAGGATAAAAACTATATGAGGCACAACACTTGGTGGTTTATTCTCTTCCAGTCGCACTAAGTGGATAAGCAAAGGGATTCTGCCAGCCTTCCCAAACAGCATGTGTTGCATCCTTTCATCTGGTAGACCTTCTATAGAAGCAGCAACTGTTTATTTTTCCTGGTGGAATGGCAGCATTTGCCAGACTAACGAAAAGAGGCCTCTGTAAATGCGATTTGTTTAGAAGAAGAGTGCAAGCTGGCCAGATCTGCTCCATTAGTATGAGATATTTAGTTTCTTTTTGTGACAGTGCAATAATCCATATACATCATTTGGACTTAATACAAAGCATACCGAAAATGTTTTTTTCTTCTCAAGACAGACCCACAAACATCTCAAATTAAATTCTGATGGTTTCCTTCAATCTCTGCATGCTTCGCGAATATCTCTCTGTGATTTAATCGTATTAGAATAGAATAGATAGATCAATTGCCCTCATGTCTTGCATTTGGAGCAAATGGCCCAGTTAAAACCTTGCCAATTGCAGACTAACATTAGTCAAAGATAATCAATAAGGGCAATGTGGAAGCCCCAATTATCCTGATTATGGCTTTGCCTGTGAACGCGTAAGACGGCCATGTGCGGCTTTTCAGAGACGCCTCTGATAGGCATATATCAGAGATCAATACTGCATGAAGCAAAAACATGCAAATTCTGTCTGACAGGCCGGACCATACTCCCCCTCATGGGAAGATCATCTGCTGCTTTTGTTTCCCAAAACTCAATCTCCGCTAGCATTTATTTGCAAGGTATAGATTACATAGGAATCCTTAACATCAAGCATATGAGTGTCTGTTTGCAATCTACTTGTTTTGATTGGAAAACAGGCCTTTGCAATTTTTTGATAAGCAAGATCTGGTCTTGAGACTCCCCTTAGTAGAGCTCCACTAGACCGGATCATAACTTCCTCCAAATTGCCTCAAATAGTAGCTGAGGCTCTCATCATACAGTATAGCGATATACACAATTATCTGCATATTAGGCCAACTTTAGCTATATTGGTTAATTATGTAATAAGATCAAAAGTATCTAATGATGGTTAAGACAAAACCAGAATGACATGCACAGAAATATGGAGAGAGTTTTAAATCAGTCTCACAAGTCAGGTCCACACTAGTATGTTTAAGTTTAAATCTCCGTTTTTAGTTTCCTATCATCATCGTTTTCCAAAATATGCAGTTATGGAGAGCGTTTTTGAAAGTCACTGTTTTAGGTGGTGCAATCAATCCGTTTTCAAACATAAACTTATTCTATGTTCTATGGCATGTCCACACATTTTCAGTTAAAATGCAATCAGTGTATTTACATGTACACCAATATGCTGATAACTACCAAATATCAGCTTATTTAAAAATTCAGACAACGCAAGAAAACGTCTCGGTTACTGTCGTAACCTCCGTTCCCTGATGGAGGGAACAATAAGTTGTGTCGATGTAGTGACACTAGGGGTCGATCTTGAGAGCCCGAGACACCTTCAGATCTTTGAGAAAAGGCCAATGAGAATTGGCGAGTAGAATTTGCATGCCACTCCCCCCGACATACGGGTATAAAAGGGAGGCTGGTATGCGGATTCATTCAGGTTTTTGCACTGAGGAGCCGAGATAAGGTCCCGGCCATCACAGTGGTGTAGTTCAGCCTGTGACACAATGTCTCGTTCCCTCCATCAGGGAACGGAGGTTACGACAGTAAGCGAGATGTTCCCCTTCTGTCACTCACTCGACGTTATGTCGATGTAGTGACAGTAGGGGTCACTTTACGAAATGCCACAATGGCTAAACTGTGTTACATGAACTGCCAATGCAGGTGTAGGCAAGCTGCTGTGAGCGTAGGAAAAGACTGCACGTAGCCTCCCCAGACACCGCAAAACGTTATATAATTCACAACAACCCTGAGGGGGGGGAAGGAGATGTATCGAGTATGGGAGCAGGCCGCACCAGCCGCGGCCTTTTCTCTCTAAGTTTTTGTCTCCACAGAAAATAAGATTCGGCTGGGGCCTTTAAATGCTCATAAAATGTGCCGGGGAAGGCATTCTTTTCCGTTCCTATTCTTTCAGGGGGAAAAGACCCCATGGAGGCCACACCCTGCCCTGAAGGGGAGGGTAAAAAAGTGGCGAATACATCATATGGGCCTAAGGCCTCACATGGAAAAGGCGTGGCGGTAGGTCCTGCCCTTTGTAGGGGAGGAGCTCTACAAACGCAGCGACCGGGGCAGAGAGGGCACTGCCAAGGGAGACGTGGGTCTACTGAAAAAGGGAGACCGTACTGCGGAAGATACAGTACATTACAGGAGGTTACCGGGGTAACCGAGACCTGTGGAGCACTTACCCCAGTACAGGGCACGTTAGCAAACGTACTAGGTCCGACTACGAATTCCTCCACTGAATTTGTGAGCCAGAGGGCTAGGAGGAAGGACATCCAAGGTTCACAGGTCGTGAACATGCATGGGAGAGAAGAGCGCATGGCTTCACCTCATGGAGGGGAAAGGCGCTATACACAAGCGGTACACCCGGCCAGCTGCCCCGCATAACAAAACTTACCTGTTCGTACCTGAAAGAACACAGGATAAAACCGGCTTAACCCGGAGATTGTAAAAACTCGCGAAGGTATTGGGTGTTTCCCAGCCTGCTGCTCTACAGATGTCTGCTATAGAGGTGCCATTGGCCAGTGCCCACGAGGATGCCACACTCCTTGTGGAGTGTGCTCGAACCCACAAGGGGGCGGGCACGGACTGGGTCTGGTAGGGCAAAGCGATGGCGTCCACGATCCAGTGGGCAAGCCTCTGTTTGGAGACAGTGTTCCCTTTCCGCTGTCCACCGAAGCAGACAAAGAGCTGCTCAGAGCGTCTAAAGCTCTGCGTGTGATCCAAATAGGTGCACAAAGCACGCATCGGACACAGCAACAATAAGGCTGGGTCTGCCTCCTCTGGGGGCAGTGCTTGCAGGCTCACCACCTGATCCCTAAAAGGGGTCGTGGGAACCTTGGGCACATAGCCCGGTCGGGGTCTCAGGATCACGTGAGAGTCTTCCAGACCGAACTCTAGGCACTCTTCGCTGACAGAGAACGCTTGCAGGTCCCCGACCCTCTTGATGGAAGTGAGCGCGGTCAGGAGGGCGGTCTTCAATGAGACGGCCTTTAACTCGACTGACTCTAGGGGCTCGAACGAGGCTCTCTGTAGGCCTAAAAGGACCATGGAGAGGTCCCATGAGGGAAAGAGGTGAGGCCTAGGAGGGTTCAACCTCCTGGCGCCTCTCAGGAACGTGATGATCAGGTCGTGCTTATCGAGAGACTTACCTTCAACAGCGTCATGGTGTGCTGCTATAGCAGCTACATAGACCTTGAGAGTGGAGGGGGACAGCTGCCCATCCAACTTCTCTTGCAGGAAGGAAAGCACTGACCCGACTGCGCACCTCTTGGGGTCTTCGCTATGGGAAGAACACCACTTCAGGGAATACAGATGCCTTGTAGGAGGAGCTCTGGCCTGAGTGATTGTGTTAACCACTGCGGGTGGTAGACCAGTTAGGTCTTCTGCGTCCCATTCAGGGACCAGACATGGAGATTCCAGAGGTCTGGCGTAGGTGCCAGAGGGTGCCCCGTCCATGAGAAAGAAGTTCATTCCTCAGGGGAATTTGCCAGGGAGGTGCTGTCGCGAGGGGAGTGAGGTCTGAGAACCAGGTTTGGGTGGGCCAATACGGAGCCACGAGAATGACCTGCTCCTCGTCCTCCCTGACCTTGCACAGAACCTGTGCAAGTAGGCTCACTGGGGGGAATGCGTATTTGTGCAGCCCCAGGGGCCAGCTGTGTGCCAGTCTGTACCGAGGGGAGCTCCCATCAGGGCATACCAGAGCGGCCAGTGGGAGGATTCCCGGGAGGCAAACAGGTCTACCTCTGCCTTGCCGAATCAACTCTAAATCAGCTGGACCACCTGGGGGTGGAGTCTCCACTCTCCCCTGAGCATCACCTGCTGCGACAGAGCATCTGCTGTGGCGTTGAGGTTGCCAGGGATATGAGTGGCCCGCAGCGACCTAAGTCTCCAGAGGAGGAGGTGACGGGCGAGTTGCGACATGCGACAAGAGCGTAAACCACCTTGGCGGTTTATATAAGCCACTGTCGTCATGTTGTCCGTCCGGACCAACACGTGCTTGCCCTGGATCAACGGCAATAGCCCCCGCAGGGCGAGCTGTACTGCCAGTAACTCAAGGCAGTTGATGTGCCAATGCAGGCGAGGTCCTGTCCAGGAGCCAGCGGCTGTGTGCCCGTTACACACAGTGCACCAGCCTGTCTTGGAGGCGTCTGTCGTAACCATGACACACCTGGACACTTGCTCTATGGGGACTCCAGCCTGCAGGAACGCAAGGTCTGTCCAATGGCTGAAAAGGCGGCGGCAGGCGGGCATGAGAGCCACGCGATGTGTGCCGCGGTGCCATGCGTACCTCAGGACTCGGGTCTGGAGCCAGTGCTGTAGCGGTCTCATATGCATCAACCCGAGTGGCGTGACCACCGCTGAGGATGCCATATGCCCCAGGACCCTCTGAAAGTACTTCAGTGGGACCGACATTACCCGCCTGAATAAGTTCATGCAGTTCAGCACCGACTGCGTGTGCTCGCATGTGAGGCACGCTATCATTGACACAGAGTCTAACTCCATGCCGTGAAAAGAGATGCTCTGAACCAGGGAGAGCTTGCTCTTTTCCCAGTTGACCCGAAACCCTAAACGGCTGAGGTGCGTGAGCACCAGGTCCCTGTGTGCACACAGTAACTCTCGAGAGTGCGCTATAATCAGCCAGTCATCGAGGTAACTGAGTATGCGAATGCCCACTTCCCTTAATGGGGCAAGAGCTGCCTCTGCGACCTTCGTGAAGATGCGAGGGGACAGGGACAAGTCGAAGGGGAGGACCTTGTACTGATATGCATGACCGTCAAACACGAACCGTAGGAAGGGTCTGTGTCGAGGTAAAATCGAGACGTGAAAGTACGTGTCCTTCAGGTCTACCGCCGCGAGCCAATCTTGATGGCGGATGCACATCAAAATGTGCTTTTGTACATCAAAATGTACTTTTTTTCAGCATACTTTAGAAATTTGTAATTCACTGTATGAATTACATATTATATACATATTTATACAGTTCTGTAAGGAAAAATAACTTATGTATTTCTTTTTTCTCTACCTCCCTATTCGAAGATAACTGAGATTTTTTCAGTATTTTCCAAAATGAGTGACGACTTGGTGGATAAACTTCATTGGCGTTACCTTTTAGAGACTGATTTCAACATTTCTGCTTTTGGTAGACACTTTTATCTGAAGGCACTGAAGACAAACATTTTTGTGTCTGTCTGCACTCTTTTTCCATTGTTTTTCTATGTAAACATGCACTAGATGACCATCTTTGCCTGCTTTTTTTAGACGCTGTGTCAGATAAAAAAAAAAAGAATGTCAACTTTTAAAAGCTGCTGGGTCTAGCTTTTTGAGCACAAGAACACATTTGGTCTGAAGGGCCACTTACAGTGCATTCAAGGTATACATTTTATTAGTGTGTACAGTACATTCCATGGGAATTGAACCCATGACCTTAGCTCTATGCTCTACCCGCTCTCTACCGGAACCCTCTACAGACATCTTAGCATTAATATTGACATGATGATAGAACAAGGGTAGGCCACAAGTACCTGGAGGCAGCTTGGTCAAGGCTGATAGTGAACTAGTAGTCTTGGTTTGGTGGGAGTGATCTGTCTAGCTGCCAGGGAAAGGATGTTTAGCACAGACAAGCTTCAGTACACAGTCTACATGGTTGTGTGACAGGTAAAACAGTCCTGTGGCAGCAGCCTTGGCCCCCAAACCTTTATTTCCTCTCAAGCTGAATGACAAGAAAAAATAAACCTTGCCTAGACAGGAAGGTTCTAACCCCCAGTAATTTACAAAGGCATTTTAGGTCAAACACCTCAGTTTATAAGTAGGTACAACAGTAAGATGACATTATTTCATTAAGAGTATGCATTATACAACAGAATTAAGTAAAAATTCAGCTGTTTCCTTAAAACATAGTGTATGCATTATCACTTTAGCGAATAGTTTTAGTCAAGCTAATGTGCACATTTAAAACAATAATGCAGGTTCAATACAAATAAAACTTGATCGACAGCATTTGTGATATAATGTTGATAACCACAAAAACTTTCCCTCCTTTTCTTTTTTCTTTCTTTTTTTTAAATCCCTTTTCTCCCCAATTTGGAATGCCCAATTCCCACTACTTAGTAGGTCCTCGTGGTGGCGCGGTTACTCACCTCAGTCCAGGTGGCAGAGGACAAGTCTCAGTTGCCTCCGCTTCTGAGACAGCATCTTATCATGTGGCTCGTTGTGCATGACACCGTGGAGACTCCGCACGTGGAGGCTCATGCTATTCTCTGCGATCCATGCACAATTTACCACGCACCCCATTGAGAGCGAGAACCACTAATCGCGACACAAGGAGGTTACCCCATGTGACTCTACCCTCCCTAGCAACTGGGCCAATTTGGTTGCTTAGGAGACCTGGCTGGAGTCACTCAGCACACCCTGGATTCGAACTCACAATTCCAGGGGCGGTAGTCAGCGTCAATACTCGCTGAGCTACCCAGGCCCTTCCCTCCTTTTCTTTACAAAAAAGCAAAAAATGGTTACAGTGAGGTAGCTACTTAAAATGGGGCCAATCAGTAAACGATAAAATACTTACTGTTTTAAAAGTATAGCCAGGAGATGTAATCAATATGTGTTTACATGATTTTGGTGTGATCAAATTGCTTATTAACCTTTTCTATGTAAAGTTATATCCAATTTTACAACTTTAAACGACAGTAAAAATGTCGATATAAACAACTATACAGCTCAAATAATACACAAGTTTGACAGAGGAATTAATTTAGGTGCTTTTATAAAATTATAAGCTTCACATTTCTGCCTTTTAAACCCTCAAAAAATTGGCCACATTCACTTCCATTGTAAGTGCCTCACTGTAACCTCTATTTTTGCTTTTTTTAAAGAAAAGGAGGGAAAAGTCAAAAACTTTTTTTGTGGTAATCAAAATTATGCCACAAATGCTGTTGATTGAGCTTAACTTGTATTGAACCCAGAATATTCCTTTAAATGTTACTACAAACTAAACTGGGTGTATTTACTTGTTGTTTGCATTTTGAATGTTTTTATTTCATGTGCATTTGTGTTTGTGCATGTGTAAATGTGTACATGATATATCTTACAAAGGCCAGCTTTCATGCAAACATCCTTCTACTGAAATACAAATACAACTGGTTTTCGCACCAATTATACCTAAACTTGCATTTCAGGTAGTGCTTGCAGCCATTGTGTAACAAATCAGAAAAAAGAGAGGGTGGCATGAGAGAATGCATATATTGCAACAGGCAATTTTGTCTGAGCTGGGTCTGTGTGAACCAGACCTTTCTCTTTCATCATACCAAACCTGATTAAGATTGTACCCTGTGCACGGTGCAAAATCTGAAACCACTTAGAGGGGCTCCAGGAGTGAGTGAGTGAGTGTCAGGGAGAAGGGAAAAGAGAGCGAGAGAGAGCAAGAACAAGAAAAGTTGACTGAAAAGAATGGCTCTCGGCTGCCATTAGAAGGCCATCAGAATCCATAGGAGCGCTGAGTTCTTGGGGGGCTGGATGTGTCTCATTATATTGGCCCCCCATTTTTAAGTCCACCAGGATATGGTAAGATTAATTGTGGCAGACAAAAATAACAAAAGTCCAGTTTCTCCGGAGATTTGCAGCCTGTACGGGCACGTTTTTGAGAATTATTCACGATGATGTCATTGATTTCATTTTAAGCACAGAGAAGAAAAAGAATCAGAAGGCGAGAAAGGTTTAGAGACACTTCTAGGGATTACTGTGTGGGTGTTTTCTTTGTGGTACTGTAGGGGGAAGATCAATGTTTGTCAAACTTGCAGAAATGCAAGTATGTCTGTGTATGCTTTTAGAATTCCGATTCACAAGCTCTCGATTCGATTCCGATTCAATTCAGGTTTATTTCAGTTAGAATGTCTGTTTCAAAAGCATTCTCAATACCTATTTTGCTACCAGACCAAAATACTAACAAATGTGAGTAAAAATATATAAACAGTCAGTAATAAAGGAAGAACAAGAAATAAATATCAAGCAATAAAAACAACAGAACAAAGATATAAATGAATACAAATTAAGAAAACAGTGCTTGAAGTTTTTAACATCAGCATCAATTATTCAAGGAAGCATTTATTCGACGAAGCGCTTAGAGGAGGACTGTCCACGTGTTAAGAAAATCTGGGCCACACACTGAAAGTCTATGAAAACAGTGCTGTTGACAAAATTTGGGTCACACATACTGTATGCGTTCTGATCAGCAATGCGGATAACGAAAGTATATTTTGGCCTTTAGACATAACTGACTGTGTTAATACCTCACCAAGACTTTTGAAGTGTATTTTACCATTAGGCGCATTACCAAAACTCCACATAAAGCACACACACACAAGGCGTGCTTTCGGGAAACAACAAATCGTTGGTAACGATGGAACTTGCGACTATAGTTGGTTAACAATGCTTTTGGGAAACGCACCCCTTGTTTACATTCTCAGGTTCAACCTGTGTCAAAGGGTTCTGGTGTACAAAAAGCAGTGCCTTTTTATAGTTCACTCTGACAGACATTTACAATGTTGAGCACCACAAAGCAGCAGCAGCTAAAGACATCACAGCCTGAGCAAAGATGTCACCCTCACGGCTTACTACCTCCAACCCAAACAACATCTCCTGCAGTAGGAATGAAAAACATTTGGGAGACAGAACATGAATGGGTTTGAGTTGCCTTTGACCATATATTTCACACCCTTCTTCATTTGTTCCACCAGCATGATAGAACATCTTCTTTCAGCAAATGTTTAAACTCTTCATTCTAGTTTCAGACTGCAGTTCAAAGTGCCTGGTCCAGTTTCATCTGGACATCAGTTGGTGTACTGAGCGTAAAACCACAACAGACAGTTGATGAAACTAGTAAGTGGGTGTTTTCATTTACAGATTGGGTCCACAAACTGATCCAAAGCTTCAGGTGAAAGAGGAATCCTTGGGAAGTTCTCCCACATTCTTTCAACATGACCATATGGACATCCTACCCTAGACTTTACCAGATGAGTTTTAGTAACAGACCAGTCAGGGAGTATTGGGAAAGACTTAAGGCCAAACTATACTTCAGTTGTCCGCGTTGCTGATTGCTCTGCACACAGTATACATGATGCAAATTTCATCATCAGTACAGCCGCGCAGCCTGACCGCGCGGCACCCAGATTTTCTTGACCCGCGGATGTGGTCCTCGTCTGTGCACATCATCTGTGCATGCCCCGTCCATTGACTGTACTAAATGAGTAGCGCAAACCAAAGTAGTGGGCATGCATCACACGTGGAAATACTAAGTATACCCGGGCCTTATGAGACCAGTCAGGGAGTGTTGGGAACAACTTAGAGTGATGCAGATACTTAAAGGGATAGGGAAGACAGATAGAAGTGAGGTACTTACAGGGATAGTTCACCCAAAAGTGATAATTCTGTCATTATTTACTTTCGTCATTCCAAACCTTTTGGAACACAAAAGGAGATGTTTGGCAGAATGTTAGTGTCCGTCATCATTCACTTTCATTGTATGGAGAGAAAAAAATATAGTAACAGAGATTAATATTGGTAGTGATAAAAATGAGGAATCTTTGTCAAGTTCGTAGAAATGTAATCTTTGTGTCTATTTTGTTTTCATAAATTTATGAAAAACATGTATAGCATTTTCTAAAAAAATAAATAAAATAAAAAAACTTTCAAATGACTTTGAAAATGTCATGTGGTGTAACCATCAAGTAAAAGGTATTAAAATAATAGTTGCTAAAACATTTTCAAACATATTTTTTTATGGTAAAAAATATTGTTTTACAAATATACATTTTTGAGTAAAGATATCAACATTTTCTTCAGGTTACTCCATTTGAAATTAACAAATGTGCATTCTCATAAAATGTCAAAATACCTGAAATTCTTTAAAACTTCACACAGTCATGAGGGTTTAGAGTGGTCCTCTCAGTTTATTATTATTTTTATTTTTAATTTTTTTGTCACATGACAACAGATTAGCTAATACTGTATGTGAATATTAGTTACACCACCTGACTTGATTTGGTGGGCAAAAGGTTTTGAAATATTAATCATATTTTAAAACAATTTTGTTCCAATGCTTATTTAAAATATATATATACATAATAATAATAATAATAATAATAATAATAAAGTTTATTCTAAACTTCTTATACCAACATTTCCTTTTTTTTTTTTTTTTTTTTTTTTAAGAATTTCAACTTTTGAAGAAACTTTATTTACTTTTTTTACTGACTTTGGACGATTACACCACTTAGATTTTTCTCAGAAAAATTATCAAAATGTCTCTGAATTCAAAGTTTAAATGCATGTTCATTATTTTAAAGGTGTGTTCAAGTAATTTTATATGTGAATTGTATTTTTGAATAACTCAGTAATTAACAGAAAATAAGCCTCACGTCATTGACTATGTATTTAAACATCAAAAGAACTTGGCTAAGCTTATTATTGAAATACTACTCTTTCCATAAAACTTTACATAATATTTTTTAAACTAGACCATGTCCTAGCTCAATCTAGTTTTAGATCAATGTTCTCAGTGCTCCCCAAAAAGGGGCCCTCAAATATGAGGTCTGCTGCCAAAAATGTCTGAGGTTGGATGGATGACCTCCGGATGCCACCTGGGCGGGAACACAGCCATAGCTGGGGGAGGGTCAGTGCGTGCAGGCTGCATGGGCCCCATACTCTGATTATTCTGCCCCCCCAGGGATCCCAGAGCAGGGCTACTGTGAACTGCTGCTGCCCTGCTGAGTGAAGCTAGTGCCGGCCACCCGAACCATTGCAAAAGGGGCAACAATAAAGAGCACCAGGCTCTTGCAAGACTGTATATGCATGCATTCGTGCACAGGGCTGGTTAAAAAAAAAATTTTAAAAAAGATTTTCCGATTAATTGCAAACTTCATTTGAACGATACAAATATAAATTTTTAAAATGATGTTTTACTTTATGCCAGGGGTGCCCATTACCTTGATTGTGATCAACCAGTTGACATCTGGTTGATCTCATTGATCAACGAACTACAGTTTTCCACCTGTTGTTATAAGCATAGTTCATTGTTAGTTTGCTGTCTGGACATCATTTGACTTCGCTGATGCTTCTATGTCTTTCATTCCATATATATCTTTCATTCTGTCAAGATTTTGACCACGTTTACATGCACTTCAGAAAACGGCTTATTCCGGGGTTTTGCAGAAAGTGGTGTTCTGCAAATGTCATGTAAACACGAATGCATCCATTTAAGGGATTAAAGGCTGTTAAGAGAAAGCTCTTTATCACACGGTTTCTGTCAGAGAACACAGCTTATGTTTCCATGTTAACACATTAGTGAAGTTCTTATATGTTTTTGAAGAGTGCGCATGTGCTCAAGTGCATCAGGCGAGTCTGATGTAAATGGAAACCACACAATAGAGCGCAACAGTGCCGCCCACTTTTTCAGCCGTCTGGGTTCCAGACGTTTTTTTCCCATTCATTTTTCCCATATACTTTTCATAAAATCCTTCATAAAAGAGTTGTAAGCCATGAACCAAACTAACCAGCTCCGAGGACAATCACAACAACTTTGTTTTGATGCAAAAAAGTATTTGAAAATCATACAAAAAGACAAAGGTACAAGGCTGTGTACTTACCGTCTTTCATGAAGGCACAAACTACAATTCCATGAAGCATTACAAATTATGTCATTGAATAAAAAACAATGGGAATATATAAAACTGTTGATTTTAGGTTGTTGATTATAAGTACAGAAACAATGTATTTTAAGTTTACTGCTAAATATTCAGATATGTACAAATATATAAGTAGTTTAAGGGTGAAGGGAGGCCAATCGATTACGTCATTCACAGTCCGTCATGAGAGTAGGCAGTCACTCCGAGGCACGTTTCGCAGGCTTGGTTGGATACGGGTCTCTGATTGGTGGATATTTCTCTTCTGGATCATGGGTAATGTAGTTGTTTACCATAAATTCCACTATCAAACATGATTTTTAAACAATAAAGTACAAAAAACACAGATGGATGGCTTCAGCGGCAGCATATACCATCGATGAACAAATTATGGAAAAAATTAATGGGATTTTTACTTCTGGAACATGACTGTTGTGCTCTATTGCATGGCAATGCTTCTGCTGCATTACACATTGCACGCCGCTAACAGCTTCTGCAGCTTTCTTGCTTTAAACAGCTTTCTGGTGTATGTTTAAAAGAGTTATTATACTTTTATATCCATTTGATCTCCGCAGAATGTCATTAACGACAGCTCTATATTGTTGAAACAATGTGGTTTGAACATTGGATGTGCGACATTGTTACAATGGTTTCGGGAAACAGTCGTGACTACCTAGTTAATTTCTCCAACAATGTATCATACTATGGTGGTTAATTAGTGAGTTACTTACAGAAAATGTACCCCAGTACAGCACGTCACAATTTCTTTGGAAGTTTCTATTCTTCAAAGCACACAATTGGGCTGCTAAGAAGGACAAAGCTAAATATATTTACACACTGTTGACAATATATATATATATATATATATATATATATATATATATATATATATATATAGACTAATATATAAGAGTGACGGTTAGTGACCAATAGACATATTAAATGTACATTGGTCAATGACGTAATGCTATTTTTTTAATGAATTCAAAAATCGATTAAAAATGCAATTCATACAGACAATGAATTTAATACACCTCTTCTATAATGAACATGTTAATTTTTTTATTTATTTTTTTTATTTATTTTTTTTGCATAAAAAAGTCTAGTTGGTGTTAATGTCCTGAGATCATAATGAAGATAACTATTAAGAATTTTTTTAATTTTTTTTTTTTTTTTTTTACTTGATGGTGACACCACTTGACCATTTTAGAGTCATTTGAAAAATGGTGCAAATATTTTGCAAAAAAAAAAAAAAAAAAAAAAAAAAAAGTAGGAAAAAAGTTAATTTTCAACTAGATTTCCATTTCAATTTTTCCTTTTCATAATTTTGGACTTCCATATTTGTCATTGACCCATGTATGAAATTCAGAAGTATTTTCAAATTAAATGCCCATTCAGTTAAATCTGCCATACCACTTTCTGAATTACACCTCATTCAAACCTCTTGTGGCTCATCCTGCATATAATTTCTCCCACAGGGAGGCAAGTGACACATTATGCATGGATGAAATGTAAATTGAGGAAACCTTACCCAGCACTTCTCACCTTAATCTCCTCAACTGTATGATAATGTCGACAAAACCCTGAAATCTGGCTCCACTGGTTTGCACATCCTTGTCTCCTGCCTGTGTTTACAGTCACCGAGTCCATATGTAAATGCCAGTGAGGTTTCACACTGGGTGACAACGGTTCCAATTAGGAAGGGAAAAGAACAACAAACAAACAAGCATTTCACTTTAAAGTGTCTCCACTTTTCACCCAACCAAACCGTGAATGAATATCAGTCAGAGTGCATTACAAATAAACTGCCACTGGGTGATCAGACTCAAGAATGTTTGGCAGATGTTAGGATGGCAACTTGTTAAGCTTTGAGGGAGAATCTGTTTGTATTGAAACCAACAAGGCACTTTATTTAAGTCAGGAATACAGAGAGTTCCTGTGATTTTATAGGAGAGGAGTCTGTCCTGGAATTCATCTTTAGATCACTTTTAACTGGGGTGGGCATAAAAGCCCTTTAGAGAAAGTTTGTGCAATTCACAGCCAAAGGTCACACTCCCTGGCTTTAGGCTGGAATAATTAATATTTATAAGGGTTTAATACCAGATCAACATCCTAACTAACACTCCCACACAAACATATGCCCACCCTCCCCTATAGCCATGTATCCAACAATGATCCTTAAAGAATGCTTGGTCACACTTTATATTAGATGGCCTTATCTACTATGTACTAATATTAAATACATACAAGACTATGTATTTACTGTGTAACTACAAGTTGTTTTACATAATATCCACATTTGCTGCTACTGAGGTTGAGGTACGGGTAGGTTTAAGAGTAAGGGTAGGGTTAGGGTTAGGGTTAGTGGTTAGAGTTTTTGGGAAAGGGTTAGTTTAGGGTTAGGGGTAAAGTTAACAGTGTAACTACAAATGTAATTAAATGCAGGTACTTTAAATGTAATTCCAGTGCAACAACATGTATGTACGTAATAAGTACATTGTATCATATGGTTAAGTACATAGTAGTTAAGGCCACCTAATATAAAGTGGGTCCAAATCCTTTTGAAGATATTTCATACAAAACTTATAATTATTTCGCTCTGAGATTTTTGCAACAAAATATGTACGAAATCTTTGCATACTGCTGTTGGCCTACGAGTTACATTTTACATAATTAAAATCATTTTAATGTATTGCACTAGTGTCATTTCCTCATGTCACAAAAATAAATTGTCAGATTTAAAAAAATTCCCCATGTTACATGTTAAATGGGTCATTTTAAGTTGCTGAAAGTGGAGGTTTTTTGTGTCCCTTTATGATACTGTGACTCTAATTGAAGATATATTGTATGTTACGAAATGACATCACACACACTGGAGGTGACATCAGCCATTCAGCAAAATAATTTTGAGGCAGAACTGCAGCTCACTGGATGTTTTTTGTTTTTGGCACCATTCTGAGTAAACTCTAGAGACTGTTGTGCGTGAAAATCCCAGGAGATCAGCAGTTACAGAAATACTCAAACCAGCCCGTCTGGCACCAACAATCATGCCACGGTCCAAATCACTGAGATCACATTTTTTCCCCATTCTGATGGTTGATGTGAACATTTACTGAAGCTCCTGACCCGTATCTAATGATTTTATGCTTTGCACTGCTGCCACACAAATGGCTGATTAGATAATTGCATGAATAAATAGGTGTGCAGGTGTTCCTAATAAAGTGGTCACTGAGTGTATAACATGCTTTACATTATAAGTTTCAGCGTGTATGTACCTGTGCTACAACCACACTTTACATACGAATATCTACGAATACTAATGAGAACACATTTGTGCCAACCATTTCAGAGGGGAAGATGTTTATTTGATACAAACTCCATTAGCGTCTAGTGTCGGGGAAGATTTACGTTCAAGAGGGACGCACAAAAACTGTTTGTCACTGTCTGAGATTATTAACATAATTGAGATTACTAGCGATGAGGCTGTCCTGTGTTGTCTACTTAATAAACACATTGTGGGCATTATTACTAGGTATAAAAAGGGATGTGACGGTGGATGATGGAAACCCCGCGGCGCAGCAGCGCTCTTCTGCCGCAGTTTAAGCATCTAGCGGGCCACAGTGGTGTGAACTGCGCTAACCTGATTAGCGGCACGCATCACTCCTCTGCTTTGTGTGTGTGTGTTGCATTTATCACTGACTCAGGCAGGAGTTCAAATGGGATTATGTCCCCATGAACCATAAGATTGTTCCCCAATGGCACAACAATCACACAGCAAAGCGAAAATGAGGGGGAAGATAATGAGACTGTCCGGTGTGCTGCTGACATTCCAGAACATGTTCCAAAAAGACAAGAGAGTGGGAACTGATCGGCAGAAATGAGCCTCCAAGGAAGAAGGAGAGAGATCAAACCTTCATGCTCTTTTATGGTTCATAAAGGGCACATCACAGGAGGAGCACAGTGAAGGACGGTGTCATTATCTGAGATGCAGGAGATGAGGCCCATGCTCGCTTTGAGTGAATATAAATATGCACATTCCCATGCCAGACAATAACCGCATCTCAATGCCTGCAAGAGAGTCCCTGCTTACAGCTGTCAGGTCGTTTCATTACATAACTTACACTGTACAGCCACAGTTGGGAAAGCTATGCATAACTCTTATTGGAGTTATAAAGCAAAGATGTACTTTAATAAACACATTTTCTGTTACCAAACACATGCATACAACACTATTTAAAAGTAAATTCTTCCTCATGTCGTTCCAAACCTGTATGACACAAAGGCACACAAAGGCAGATGTTTTAATGAATCTTGGTGGTCCGACTTTTCAATACAATGGTAGTGGATAGTGCCTCAGTTTAAAGCTTAAAAGAGGACCCTATGACTGTGTCATAATCCAAGTCTTCTTAATACCTATGATAAGTTTTGGAGAGAAACAAAGTGATAATTTATTCATTTTTAATTTACAAATCCTGACATCAGTTGCACATTCATGTGTGCTATGAAAGAACCTCGTTCACAGTGCCTCACATGTTCCCACGACAATATGCACTGTTTATCGTCCCTCCTTTTCTTTAAAAATAGCAACAATCAAGATTACAGTGCTGCACTTAAAATGGAAGTGAATGGGGCCAATTTCTGGAGGGTTTAAAGGCAGAAATTTGAGGCTTATGATTTTATGAAAGCACTTTCTAGAGCAAATTGTTTTCCTAAAAATTGATGTCCACATATGTGGACAGTGGGACTATGTTGTGAAAATTTTAATAACACCAAGCTATAGAAAGTCAGATTTTTTTCATCAAATTGTTTATTATGTTACCAGGAGTGTTGGTTATTCATGTTTTAGAGACTTTACAGACATTACAGCTGATTTTCTCTAAAGCTGAATAATTAATTCTGGTTCAAAGTAATGTTAAGCATCATCCAATCACTGCCAACCATGTTAAAATAAAATGTTGCATTATAAATTCTGAATCTATGCACTATGTAACACAATTTTTGTTCCTGGGTAGTAAGTGTTATTTCCTAATTGCTTATGCCTCAAAAGTATAGAAAATGGCTATTATTCCCCACAAACTTTGCTTCTGTGACCAGGACAGTGATATTTTGAAATGTACCTATTTCCAATGAGAAAACGGGCGAATTTGTGTCTTTTCATTCACATAAAGTCAAGGTGATACCTCAAGAAGTTGGTTGAGAAACTGTCAAAAGTACATGTCTGCAAATTCTAGGCAAAGGGGGAGTACTTTGAAGATGCTAAATTATAACACAGTTTTGATTTATTTTGGATTTTGTTTAGTCACAACATAATTCCCATAGTTCCATTTATGTTATTCCATAGTTTTGATGACTTTACTATTATTCTAAAATGTGAAAAAAAAAAAAAAAAAAAAAATTATAATAAAGAATGAGTAAGTGTTTCAAAACTTTTGACCATTAGTGTATGAATCCAAAATCCATCTTTATCTGTGGTCTCATGAAGACACCGGCTTTGACCTTTGCCTCAGACAGCTTAGGGAAGAAGTCTTGAAGGTACTTGAAGACTACCGACTCCTTATCTAGAGCTCTGACAAATTGTTTCATAAGGCCCAATTTGATGTGCAGTGGTGGCATCAGCACCTTCCGGGGTTCGACCAGTGGCTCCCAATTGACGTTGTTCCTCCCTACAGAGAACTCGGTCCGCTGTGGCCAGTCCCGCCTGTGGTAGTGCCCCTTGATGTCCCTGCTGTCCCAAAGGCAAATATAGCAGGGAAACTTGGTAAAACCGCCTTGGAGACCCATCAGGAATGCCACAAGTCTCAAGTCTCCTATGACCTCCCAGCCATACTCATCATACTTCAAGGCATCCAGCAAGGTCTTGATGCTGTTGTAATCCTCTTTTTGTAATCCTGAGTGAGCCAGGGGAAGAGACGGGTACTTGTTACCATTATGGACCAGCACAGCTTTGAATATTACTTTAGTATAAATACATGTTAATTTGGATTCATATGTTGTTGTTTTTTCTGACTTTATGTGAACAAAAAGACACAAATTTGCCCGTTTTCTCATTGGAAATAGGTACATTTCAAAATATCACTGTCCTGGTCACAAAAGCAAAGTTTGTGGGGAATAATAGCCATTTTCTATACTTTTGAGGCATAAGCAATTAGGAAATAACACTTACTACCCAGGAACAAAAATAAATAAAAAATTGTTACACAGTGATCATTGTCCCATGTCTTCCAAACATGTTGAGTGGTTCAAACATCATCTGCAGCCTGAAACTGAACTTTTGGTTGGATTTTAGGATTGAATGCACTTAGCTGCATAGAGAACTATAGGATGCTCCCTTGCTCCCTATTTAGTGAATGACTTAACCTGCAGTGTGCTGTCTGTCTTCACTGGTCTCAGAACAGTTTGAAATGCACCTTATTTTCATACTAACTCCATATAACGCTTCTGAAAGCAACATTTTTCAGCTTTTGGAAGAACCCATTTATTCTCAATGTGAAAAGGCACAATAAATATATAGGAATGCATTTACAAATGTTAATGAATAGAATCATATTGTAGAGTGAATACAAAATAAAATATAACAAAATGTATATTAAAATGAAGTGAAATGACCCACAGATGTGTTAGAGTTGAAAGAATAACTAACATGTTTTTTCTACTTTTGAGGAAATGCGGCTAATAATAATTGTGGACCTCATGTTTATCAGCGCGCTAACATGCGAAAAATGAACAGATTTTTTAAAGTAGCATATCAAACTAGAGACTCTCATCTTTACAACCAAAGATTTCTTACCAGAGGCACTTTTGGTTACGCTGCATCCGTAGGAGTGCTTCATGGAAATTGACGGCATGCCGTTGTGTCAAGTGACTCGGTGCGCCAGAAGTTTAACCTTTAAATGACAGTCTAGAGCATTGTGAACAGTATTCAGTCAGTTTTTATTAATTTAAATTATGTGTTGCATATAGCGAAGCCAAAATACAACATCCACGCATGTGGATGCGGGGTCGCACGAGGTTAAGTACTAAGTACAACTTACTATTATTTATATAGCACCTATTAAACAGTGTTTACAAAGTGATTTACAGAAAATATAGATATGTACATAAAGATTCACAAACATAATAAGGTTATAATCAGTTTAATATAGCTATTGTGCTGAGTTAACTTTTTAAAAGTACTACAGAAATCTACAGTTTATTGGCTGAGCAACAGAAAACATGTTGAATGTAATGAGTATGCACAAAAGAAACGGTGCTTGCAATGTCAATTCAGGGGTTTGATTCCCAGGAAACACACTGGTAAAATGTTGCTGGATAAAAGTGTTTGCATAATGTAAATTTACATGTTAACTGTGCTACAAAAATGTACCCACAAAACCCACAAAATAATTAGGTCACTCAAATTCATTCATTTAAAGAACTTTTATTAAGCCAACCAGAAATTTAAGATGCGACCAGTCACTAAACGTTTGCAGTTGGAAAGACCTCAGTGTTTTTACAGTGTACAATACCAATAAAGCATGGATAGTTTGCAACCAAAGTAATAATGCATAACTGGTGTTTGCGTATACATAACTAGAGACCTACAGCAATGAAAGACTTACGTTGGAACACAGGTGCCTAACACAACCGTCATAAGGTAAATAATCAAACAAGCCGCTGAACAGCAAATCTTGGTAACTACATAAATAGTTTGTGCCTACAGCCTCAGGTGTAGATTTAAAAACGGCCACACCAAATTTGAGCATCCTGAATGGATCTTCCCTAATCCCACCCAGCAGCACTACAGTTAGAAAGGCGAGTCTCTGTGAGTCATAATGTACATTAGCTATTCTTCATTCTTATCAAGAGCACCTGTACTTGACTTATGACTCATGTAGAACTGTAAGTAGTAAAGTAAACAACCTTTTACTGTTTGTTATGCTCTCAGCTGAGCAAACTTCCTTTTTTTACACAAAGAACGGCCATTCACTTTAACTATTTGTTAGTATTTATTTAAATTCATATTGGCACTGCTTCACCTTTGTCCTTTTTTTCCCCTTTTTGTAGCCATTTGCATATTTAATTTTGACTAGTGAATTTTAGAATATTGCATCTCAAGAACTTTTCTAATAAAAATAAAGTGTGGTTTGCTGAAGATATTTATTTAACAGACTAAATGTTCTCGAGATGTTGACCATAGTTATTTATCACAGAATTCCCAGTTTATTTATTTTCAGGTTATTCAAACAGTTTATTAAAAACTATCCAGGAACAGTCTGCCTTCTTTTGGGAGCCAATGCAAAACTCATGCAAAATTATGCAAATTACCTGCTTGGAACGTGCCACAACCGAATCAACATTTTTATGAAGGGTCAAACAAAAGCTGGCGCTGAACACACCACCTTAGTTTTCCTCTGTGCTTTTGTTATGCCTCAGGCACGCTAGTGGTATTACATTTCCTCAGCCACACACTGAAATCCATGCACTAAATGAATTCTACAGAAATTGGTCTGTATTTCATTTGAAGCAGAAGCTAAAGATTATCTCTTTCATCGCCATGGCTTGCGGCACTCCACCAAACCACTGTGAGAATCACTTGTGTCATGTTGAGGAAAAATGTTAATTGTCCTAAAGATTTCTCACGATTGTTTGTTTTATTTTCTTGCAATATAGTCACTCTATAGCTCTGTTCCATTTGAGTACCTCCTTAATAGCACTCCGCACTTAGGGCACAAATTGCAATTGATTCAACAGAGTTTGACATTAACATGTTGCTAAGCTAGCGACACAACACCAGAGATAATATAAGACAGGTGTTCACTGGTACACTTATGCATGTGAAAAATCGTAATTCTGAATATGGCGGCTCAAGGAATGGAAGTCCCGCCTTACAGTTAAAATAGCCAATCAATTTTTTGATAGAGACATCGCCTGTCAGTACTCGAGCAGTCTAAAAAATAGTGTTTTTACATAAACTGAGCTAAAGAAGCGCAGTTTACGATGCCATTGTTGTCAGATCTTATTGCCGAGTTTAAATGCGTTATTTGATCATAATTTTGACCAACTGCTTTTCAGTCTTACCCATTCAAGTAGATTGGAGCTGTACTTGGATTATAGTTTCCCTAAAAAATTTTGGTGCTGGCCAACGTGTCCGGAAATCATAAAGTTTGCCGGACAAATTGGACAAAAATCCGGTCATCTCATTTTGGTGTTTATTTTGCATTGTAGCATGATGGACTATGCATAATAATGTGATATAGGCTAATAATGACCCAATCAAGTCACACGATTAACATTTGTTCATGAAAGCTGCTTTTCCATTAAAAAGCAAAGTAGAAAACATCCGTTATGGAATTAGCACCTAATTTAAAAAAAAAAAAAAAAAAAACATTCATCAATGGAGGCAAAACCAAACAACTAAACTGCAATTTGCCACATATATTTTCATTTATAAATAAATATTTAAAAACAAATTGTTAGGTTATGTCATATATTTTGTCTAATTCTTTCCATGGCTCTTTATTTTTATGACTATTTTTCATAGCACAAAAGTGTTTCACTGCGAAGTGAAGTCAAATATGTCCAGTGTTTCTCTACAATTTATAAGCCTGGTGTCAGTCTCTCCAGAAGACGGCAGCGCAAGGCTGTTTTAGTGCAATTCTGAAGAGAGAAACTTCTCACTACTGGCACATGAAATGAGGATAATGCAGGCTGCTTTTGCTAGTGTGCGGGATATAATGCGCTGTAGCCGGGGATTAGGACTCTACAAGCTCTGGGAAAGTTTAAACCTCCGTCGCAGCGAAGCACTGTTATCATTGTCATTCTGTCACACTCACTATGTTTACATGGACACCAGAAAGCAGGTTATTCCGAGAAAGCAGTGTTCCAGTTTAAGGCCCAAATATACTTCATACAAAATCGAAGAACGAATGAGTATGATGTTATTTGGACAAAATATGTCAAAAAAAAGGCATTTTTGCGTTCGTTTCGGTGGTTTGTAACAGCTCGCCTGAGCAAACTTTTAGGAAAAATTCTTACCGGCTGCTAAACACCTTCTTAATGCCATTGGTCCACGTCATGGGTAGGTGTGACCTGAAGTTACACCAGCTACTTTGATTAAGTTTTTCAGTCAGTATTCAAGATGAACACACCAGTATTATAGAGCTCCATAGAACACACAGGTGTGCAGAGTTAATAGCAAGCTGGTGCAAATTTACCAACATCTGTATGAGCGTTCGCATAGAGACATTTTCCAAGACCCTGTCATGGGATTTTTTTTGTTTGTTTGTTTGTTTAATTAGTCTAGAAACGGAATCAGATCTACTCAAATACTCTCAAGTGCCCATTCACACAACTGTCTAAAGTAAGAAATGGCTCTATCACCATTCATTTGTCTGTATTCTTTTTGCAGTTGTATCAGTGTCATCATAAATTACAATAACAGAGTGTAATCAGTGCATATTATAGCCGTGTATAGCATGTTAGCGCATTAGCATCATGAATTCACAATGTAAACATGACAAATTAAACATTTTAAATCATCATCGAGTGGTTAAAACAGTTTCTTTTACTGATCTAGTGTGAATTCTACTCATAGAATGACGCATTAAGTCATTGGTAAAACATTTTAATGTCACATTAGTGTCTTGAGTGTCCTCATATTTAAATGTACTTCTAAACGCCTCCCACAGCAGTGTGATGGGTGTCTGAATGTTCGCAAACAGTATACCGTTGCTCGGATGTTTAGAACTTCTATTTACCCCTGAACGAAGAACAAAGAAGAACTTCTCTGGAAGCATAGCGGGGCCTTTACATGCACTTTATAAGAGGCTTACTCTTTACTGCTGTATATATGCGGCTCAGTCAGTAGGCAGCTTTCTCCACAGCAATGTAATTTACCCGCAACACTTGTGTAAATAACAAACATAGTATCCAAGGAAGACTTCACTCTTTTATTCTCTGTTGCTTCACTTTATTTCCAGATAGTCCAGAGTTGTTCTGTATATGTTTCCTTAACTTTCTATCACGACCCGGAACGAAATTGGGCTTCAATTGTTGGGCTTTCCCTTTACTTAAAACTCTGGGATTCCCTCAATGTACAAGTGCATTTCTGCGAACGTGAGGGACCATTGATATTTTATGTTGGAGTTTATAATTGGGTATAGTTTATAGTGTATCTGCTTTTTTTCCCACTATACACCCAGAAATGTTTCGTTGACTTGTTGTTGGGCTCCATCCTATGACGTTTGTTTTTCGGTGTGTTCCACGTACATGTGCACTCTTCAAAAACCTGTAAGAACGGTGCTTATGGTGTTTGCATGGCCACATTAAGCCGCGTTCTCCGGGAGAAACCTAGGTGTGGTAAACCGCTTTTCTTAATCCCTTAAACGGCGTGAGGAAATCGCCGTTCTCATTTACATGACGTTTCAAAATGCTGCTTTCTGCAAAACCCCTGGAATAACCCGCTTTCTTAAGTGCATGTAAACCTATACTTGTCGCATCAACTAAAGGGGTTGATGATGCATCGTGTTAATATTTTTTCACCAGACATTGTGTCAGACAATGTTTTTTATTTTTTATTATCCCAATTTTGGAATGCCCAATTCCCATTACTTAGTAGGTCCTCGTGGTGGCACAGTTACTCACCTCAATCCGGGTGGCGGAGGACAAGTCTCAGTTGCCTCCACTTCTGAGACAGTCAATCCATGCTCTTATCACGTGGCTCGTCGTGCATGACACCGCCGAGACTCCACATGTGGAGGCTCGTGCTACTCTCCGTGATCCATGCACAACTCACCACGCACCCCATCGAGAGGGTAGCTTAGGAGACCTGGCTGGAGTCACTTAGCACACCCTGGATTCGAACTCATGACTCCAGGGGTGGTAGTCAGTGTCAATACTCGCTGAGCTACCCAGGCCCCCAATGTCAGACAATGTTTGAATTTGTCGGACATTATGACATTTTAACGGTCAAAAACCATTAATTACTGGCTAATGGAAACCCTGACTTGGATCCTGCTTGTGTAAGACAGAAAGTAGTAGAGCTAGTAGGAAAAGATTAGGATGCTCCGATCGATCGGCCACCGATTACAGTTAATGGCTTTCAATTAAATAATTACTTTAAAGTACATTACTGGTGCTAAAGTAATATGTTTAATACAGTACATTTAAAATATGAATTCATATCTACATCTGTTAGCATTTCTGTGACAGCTGAAGTGTTTGTGACAACGAATGAGGAAATACAGACATTTTGAATTTGAGCTGAAAACCAAAAACTTTTCTTGGAAAAGTGATTTAGAAAGTAACTTAAAAGTAAAATAAGTAGTAACGTGATTTATTTTTTAGATTAAGTAATCAGTAAAGTAATCTGATTACACATGGATTTATTTTTTTCACAGGGATTTGACCAATGCATTTTAGCATCACCTTCTCCATGAAATTTGGTCAAAATGACGTATCTTATATAAGGAAACATAATTAAGTTGCTTAATATTTTGGAACAGCCTTTCTGCTGGGATGTCACCTCTGATGCCTTAAAATGCTACCTCTTTTGGCAGTTCACTAGGTTTCGGAAAAACGATGAAGACACAACTCTTCAGCGACCACTTATCTAATGCATAACCATAAATAAAAGCACTTCCTTTTACCATATAAAATAATAATAATTATTTTTTCCCTTTTGTTTTACTCTGCTGCCATGCTGGGGATTAACTAATTAATAGCTAAAAAATAAAAACTGTGTTTTTTGGTAACATGATAGTTGCCTGTTTTACAGTGTAGCTACTTCTGTAACAAACATTTTTTTCCGACAAGAAACAATGTAGCGTGACAAAATGCTAAATCATTATTTTTTGTATTATTATTATCGCATTGTATCACATGTGCTTTGCAGCCGCACAAACTTACGTTATAATCAAATGTACTCTCTCTTTCTCTCTTATGAGAAGTATTGAGAAGCCAGATTCATTTTTGTGAATGGGTTTGTTTGGACAGGTCGTTTAAATGAACCACGATAAAAATGTCCTCTCTCTCATATGAAGCATTGGCAAGTCAGAATCATTTTTGTGAATTGGTTTATTCGGATGGTTTATTTAAATGAACAAAACAAAAATAATAATAATAATAGTAATAATTCGAAGATGTATTTAAGTCTCTGCATAGATCAGGTTAGATATGATATATTTAAATATTTTAAAAAAGATTTCCTCCCCCCTACAACTTTTTGTTAGTAGCTTAGCTAACTACTATCTCAAAAGGCTTGTTTGAATGTAAAACTACTTTAAATTATTTGTTGAATGACAAACTACAGTGTCAAAGTATCTTCCCCAACACTGTTATGCAGTCACATACTCTATTTGAATAGTTTTTGTTTTTCTCTCATTTCCAAGTTTTGATTTGTTTTTCTTTTGGATAAAGGCATCTGCTGAATGATTAAATGAAAATGTAAATGTTCATGATTATAAATATTGAAATATTGGTTACTTCACCTGCCTTCCGAATTCAAAGCAGTGAGTGGAGTGATGTACATAAATACAGTCTGGAAGACGGCGAGGCTCTTGTAATACTGGGGGAGCAGACGGAGAGCTATGAAGATTTATTAGGTCACCTGGGGCACCCTGACAGCCTTTGAGCAGGGCATTCAAATGGCTGTTGGGAGAAGGAGCAGGTGATAACGCTCTCCAGCCCCCCTCTCCCAGCATGCTCATATTGTGTGTGGATGTGTGTGTGACAGAATGCAAGTACTCTTTGTATGTGTACCTCAAGACAAGAAAGAAGAAAAAGGGTTACAAGGGCATTCAAAAGCAAATGAGCAGAGGACTAGCTAGCGTCCAGAGATTGTCAGAGAGAGAGAGAGAGAGAGAGAGAGAGAGAGAAAGAGTGGTGCAGGTATCTACAATTAAGAGCAAGGCAGACCAGGGTCGCTTCTGTCAGATTACCTCTTAAAGTTGATATACATACTGTTACATTTCTCTCATCATTTACTCACCCTTATGCCATCCTAGATGTATATGACTTTCTTTCTTCTGCTGAACTCAAATGAAGATTTTTAGAAAAATATCTCAGCTCTGTAGGTCCATACAATGCAAGTGAATAGTGACCAGAACTTTGAAGGTCCAAAAAGCATATAAAGGCAGCATAAAATTAATCCCTGTGACTTCAGTGATTAAATCCATGTCTTCAGAAGTGGTTCTGGTGTGGGTGAGAAACAGACCAATATTTAAGTTCTTTTATACTATAAATCTCCACTTTCACTTTCTTCTTCTTTTGTTTTTAGGTTATTCACTTTCTTTGTGCATATCGCCACCTACGGGGCATGAAGGAGAATTTACAGTAAAAAAGGACTTAAATATTGTTCCTCACCCACACCTATCATATCACTTCTGAAGACATGGATATAACCACTGGAGTCATGTGGATTACTTTTGTGCTGCCTTTATTTGCTTTATTTTGCTTTATTTAAAAAAAAAAAAAAGAATTGCTCTCTTCAGTATTTGCAGAGACCCTACACCCATAATTAGGCCTAGAATATCATGAAATATATCAAATGTTAGATAACAGATAAAAAGATCAGAGGAATGCAAAATGGGGACATTTATTTCCCCCTTTATTTTAATTATTCGCCATATTTTTATGGCATTTTCTTCTCTAAGCCCAGGTTCATTTCTGGCCCTGCTATACATGCCTATTTCAAGTTACTGTCAGAAGATAAAATCATGCCCAGCATGGCGACAATATTTTACAAATTGTAAAACACACAGAAATGTCTAAATGCTAATGGAATTTCCATTTAAGACCACCGTGGCATTGTCTGAGTGACTGGAAAACAAGATGGATGATACCATTCCTCCATTCTAATTGGCTTTGAATGTTCTAATTCTCCATCTGCCCCTTTCGGAGGTGACAACGTAAACAACATTCCGAGAGGAAAGTGAACGGAGGCCAACACTGACCGAGAGAATGGGCCTGCCTGATCAATCAGTCAACATTGAGCTCCTTTAGCACATGTGTAAATATGGTCTGTGTGAGTGTGTGTTTAGTTTGGATGTGTGTATTTGCTGTTTGTTTTGGCAGTGGTGTCCATGTTTAAATTAAAACTAGAGCTGTCGAATTTAACTTGTTGACGCATGCTATTAATTACATATGATTAACTTGTTATTTTTTAACACCATTAAAGGGGCTTTCACTTGAATCACATTGGGGCGTCAACGCTCACGTCAAGTGCCCCTTTGATCGTCACATGAAAAATTTGCAAGGGAATGTTCTGATTTTAACGCTAACATCACCCATGCATTGATACACCTTCTGAATTGTCTGGTAATCACTGGCTGATGCTTCGAAAGGACAAACGTGTTCAAAGTTGAAATTGTTCAATCTTTGAGCAGTGCGTTATAACGCTTGATGGAAACGCAGTGCGACACCAGGGGTAACAATGAAGCTTACACTTGACTCCATAGAGTTCAATGTATTCGGCAACACTGACACGAATCATGTGGAAGCCTCTTATGTATTTATTCATTTTGACATTATTACTGTTTCATTTTCTTCTGTATGATTTCTAAAAACTCCTCAAAACCTTCAGAGATGGTTGGAACTGAGCGGAGCCACGCAGTTGTAGCCTATTTAGTGTGACAGAGAATAGTAAAGAGCACTGTTACACAAATCAACGTTATAATTGTCAACCACACAAATTGACGGACCTAATATTTACACAGAGGCCTATTTTTGGTTTTTTTTTTTTTTTTTTTTTTTTTTAAGTGAATGAATTAACACATCAACTATGAAAAATTCAACCCAGTCTCATAGAATCTGCAGTTTTCTGGTGAACTGAACATTACAGGTGCTACAACAATGATTTTTATTCACTTTCACAGAAATCACGTGTAAAACGGCACATAAGCATGTACTTTTTACCCTGCATCTCACACAATGCTATCTTATGACAATTAAATACTTTAACTATAGTCCATGACATGTAAGGCGATCCATTTTAATGCTTACATAACATAACCAACTACATTTACAAGCTTGTTTAAGCTCTGTCAAATTGCTTGGTAGCACAACTGATCGAGCATTGCACTTGCGATGCAAAGGACCGGGGTACACGTCCTGAAGAGCACGCAAGTCGACACGTGAGCCGAAAGTGTCATAAAGCACCACAAAATGACGTGGTTGCTTCAGCGATTACATTTTTCATCTCACATTTGCTTTTTATGACACTATCGGTCAGGTTTAGATTGAAGGTTTAGGGTAGGAAGGTATGTTTTGTTGTTTTAATACTCGATACAGCATTAACCTTAAAAACCTCATCTGTTTGAGAGAAAATTGCACTCGCTTTTAGCACCACACAGTGGACCTTTCACCACAGAACTGCCACGATACATGTAATGAACCATGTAATATCATTCTGCAAAAATGTTGCAATTATTTTCATGAGATCAGGCTAAAAAAAACGATGCAATTAATTGTGTTTAAATATTTTAATCGACTGACAGTTCTAATTAAAACTTGACTGTGATATCAAATTAAATCTACAGTTTCTCACGGTAATCCTCAGAGGAAGGGAAGTGTTGGGTTATGTCTACTGTGTTTGGTCTTTACATGGCCCTTCGCAGTCATTCTTGTGGTGTTATGCTGTCTCTTCCAAGGACCTTTATTATTCCTGGGGGTTCTCTTAGTGCATAATTTGGACAACGCTGACATTGGGAAACTGAAAGGGTTTTTTTTCTCCCCTTTTCTCCCCAGTTTGGAATGCCCAATTCCCAAGATTCTCTAAGTCCTCCTGGTGGCATAGAGATTCGCCTCAGTCCGGGTGACGGAGGACGAATCTCAGCTGCCTCCACATCTGAGACTATCAATCCCTGCATCTTATCACGTGGCTTTTTGGGTGCGTTACCGCGGAGACGTAGCGCGTGTGGAGGCTTCACGCTATTCTCCGCGGCATCCACGCACAACTCACCATGCACCCCACCAAGAGCGAGAACCACACATTATCGTGACCACGAGGAGGTTACCCCATGTGACTCTACCCTCCCTAGCAACCGGGCCAATTTGGTTGCTTACGAGACCTTGCTGGAGTCACTCAGCACACCCTGGATTCGAACTCGTGACTCCAGGGGTGGTAGTCAGCGTCAATATTCGCTGAGCTACCCAGGCTCCCGAAAACAGAGGTTTTAAACTTAAACAGATTAGTTTGGACATGGCCTTAAGGCACGGTCACTTTTACCTTTGCACAGCGAAATTCTACGGGCGAAGAAGGCATGGTGGCGTGTGTAAAACCAGCAAAAAACAAATTGTCAAGCAGCCTCTATTTAATGCTGCACTTTAAGCACTGAGAGAGTGAAGTTAAACAGAAAATCGCCACTAAAATGATATCCTTGTCCATTGTGAATATTCAGACTGCCCACACAGAGATCACTGCTAAACCAAGCAACTTCCTATTTATAGGTCAATGCGGCGAATTCGTCTGTCATAGTTCACCAAGTCCATTGCGCGAAATTCACGATCAAGCAGATTCCCATTTAGATGACTGTATTTCGCCCACGGAATTTCACCATGCTAAGGTAAATGTGACCGCGCCTTTAGACATAAAAATTCTGAGCCACTGAGTTGGTTATGTCCCACCAAACCAAATCTTTTGACAACTTTGGCTAATGTAATATAAAAGTAGGGAACAAACTTTACAATACTGTCAAAGGAAGATCCTTATAATGTCATTAGTCTTCAGTAGGTTCTCACTATTTTGGGAGAAAACGTAATTAGTGCAACTTTGTTCGTACATCCTTTAAAATAGATTGTTTTACATTTTGTCTAAGACTGAAAGGTTATAAACAGGGTTCCCACAGTCATGAAAAAACCTGGAAAATTCATGGAATTTTAGAACTGCATTTTTCAGACCTGGAATTGTCATGCAAATTAATAAAAATTTTAAAAATCATGGAAAAGTCAAAGAAATTTCCATAGTGAATGTACATTTTTTCTTGTTTGTGTAGAGCAGAACTTGCTAACAGGCAATAGTCATGTCCAATTTGTGAATCCTTCTTTTGAGTAAGTTCTTTTCAGTTAATTGGTCGAAATGGTGCACAAATCTGAATGAAGTCTGAATGATTCATTAGCTAATCAGTAATGAGTCTACATGATTTTTAAAAATCGGTTTCTAGAAATCACAAACAAAGAAAAGGTCATGGAATTTCATTGTTCAAAAAGGCTGGGAACCCTGGATAAAAAAGTTGGCAAATTAAGGAATGCTATGCTAACCTTTAAATAACATTCTACTTGCGTGGACATTTTTACATTCCCACAAACAAAATGTAATGTTTGGAAAACATTTTAAGAACACAAATTTAGCTGGAACATTCTGTAGGGTTGTATAATCCATCTTTCACACTAATTACCAAATAAATGTTACATGTGCAACTTCTACAAATGTTGTAATTAAGCATTTTAAGCCATTGATTGTAAGTGAGATTAGTATTTATGTGCTTGTGTAACATGCAAATACAAACTTATTAGCATTGCTAAATATGGAATTGTAAGGTAAATGGGCTGAAAGCAAAGTAATGCTTTAGGAAATCAGGAATTCTTTGAAGAGACCCTCAAATCCTAATCTCATGGGCAAGCATTTGCACTAGAAGACGGTGCATTGTCTGTGATCTGATCAATGAGGAACAAGGCTGCACTGCAAGGTAACCCCGCGTGACCCTGTCAACACCCACCCAGCAAATTACAGACTTAAGTCACACTATTATGCGTATATATCAGCATGCATTCCTCACTGAGCTGAAGATGTAGCCAATGAAATGCATGGTGATAGTATGTAGTACATTACTGCAAGTCTTGGCCCTTGAACTAACAGATACTTCTGGTGTCAAATAATGGGCATGAGATAATGCTTCCTCTATGTGTGCACAGTGCCATATCTCTAGGGACCAAGGGTCCAGGGACCCCCTTATCATCATATACAGACTGTCTTTGTTAAGATGAACACAGACATGGTTTAAGACTTCAGTGGAGTTACATTACATCTACTAAAATCCATTGCATTCTATATTATTTATGCCTGCAAATCAATGCTACACTACATGCAAGTATTCATTAAAATATCAGCAGAGGTTAAAAAGAGTGGGAAAAGTGTCTTTTGACAAGGGAAAACCTTTTCATCTTCATTTTCTCATAGAAAGTGAAATGCCTACTGATTTACCTCCTGCATGGGTGTCTGGGAAGCCATTTGCCTCCATTTGGCACCACATTCATCTTCATCACCATTAGTGGAATAAAAGGTAGCCACTGGGCAAGAGTGCACAGGCTTTGGGAAGAGATAGGTCCCATCACAAAGAACTTTGGGCAGAGTGACCGCTGGACTCAAACTCGACTCATCACTTCACTCAGATCATCCAACTGCAAAGTGAGAAGTCAGTCTTATTGTCCCGAGCTGTGGAGCTTACAAGCAGTTGACTCAACTAGTACTTTTAAAAAGTATCTTAAAAGTAAATTTGTCAAAGTAAACTTTATGTATGTGAAAGTACATTGATACTGTATATTATTTTCCTCACAGCAATTTGTAAACACTATTTTAAAAGGTGCTATATAAGTATAGCTTTACTTACTTGGCCTTATCATACTTTTTAAAATTCTGTTAGACCTGTTTGCAGAGATTGCGAATAGGGTGTTGCAGAAGTGGTGTGGATGATAGCAGAACCAAAGAGAGCACATATATGTATTATATCATCATGCTAACTTAGCAGAAAAAAGGGAACACTTTGTGTTTGGCAGATGAGTCAGAAATTAGCTGTGGGGGGACAGCTTAAGTCTGCATTTTCTGTTTGTCAGAACTGATTGTTGTTGTAAATACAGCATAAAAACATTGTTTATATTAGAATATTATTGAATATTGTTGTTACATTTTAACAAGTTGTTATGCCATGCTCAAAAATGCAAGTCTTAATTCGATATCTTAATGAAACTACCTGACTGGGCCTGGAACCACTTTACTTAAGCATCCCATCCATAGAGGAAGAGATTACCGGCCTGTTGTAAGCTACAGGATGGACAAGATCAGTACTTGTACACCTGAGGGCACAGGACAAATAGCCAGGGCTAAATGGTAGGTCAAATGACGTAAGAAAGGATGAAAATTACAGAAGGTGGGAGAGCCTGCAGGTAAAAGTGATAGGTGGAGGGACTGATGACCAGTCATTTGCATATTAGGTAGCCATTAGCTCTGCACTGGCATCTGAGTATTATGATATTTGCACCAGTACAGTGACTTATTTTACTATTTACTTTGAGTGCTTTACTGGTACTACCCCATAGGAATGATATATTTCATTTTTTATTTTTCTATTTTTTATTCTACAGACCAACACAACCCGCTTTCAAGTCATAATAATAGTAGAAGATGATGAAAGAGTTGAGTTGGCTCGTACAAAAGCGTACAAATTTGACTACCATAGAGAAAAATAAACAAACCAATGAACAATGTTATTAAGAAGTTAAACCTAACATTAAGTCAACCCCTTACCCAAACCCTAATCTTAACCATGATTGTAATAGGAAAATACCTTTTGTGTACCGCAGAAGAAAGAAAACATCGAAGCGAGACAAGGGGAATACACACATATGTCAAATGTATTATAAATAAACATGAAATAAGTAACCAAATACATTCACAGTCGTTTCCTTTCTTAGAATGAAGTTCTGGAAAGGAGGGTAGCTAAAATGTGATGCCTGTTTTGTATCGATTTTAAAGTCTGTTTGTTGATCAGTTGGTCTTTATGGGAATAAAATTCGGATGATATCTTACGATTTCGTCATCTCGTACAAATTATTAGTTATCGTGAGACTCTGTTGGACCTACAAAAATCTATAAAATCTATAAACCCTTTGAAGCATGACGTCCATTACAATCAATAGATGGATATTTAAGCATATTTAAGCAAAAAAAGCATTTTTTTACGATTCAGGGTGGGATGTTACATCCAAACCACCATGGGTGAATACCTTTGAACTTTACTCATAATTATAAACTTTTTAAATTATTCTTTAAATTACCGTTTTCTTTATTTATGACAACATAACTTCAAAATGGCAGACGAAAGAGATGATGTACCAAGGACCTTTGGAATATCTGCAATGGACAGATGTGTAACTCTCTGAAAATACACTATTTTTACATATGATCATAGCTATATGATAAGTGTGGGTGAAAAACAGATCAATATTTAAATCCTTTTTTACTATAAATTCTCCAGCCTGCCCAGTAGGTGGCGATATGCACAAAGAATGTGAATCGACAAATATAAAAGAAGAAGAATGTGAAAGTGGAGATTTATAGTAAAAAAAATGACTTAAATATTGATCTGTTTCTCACTCACACCTATCATATCGTTATAAGTCTTATGGATTATTTTTATGCTATCTTTAAATGCTTTTAACACCTTCAAAGTTCTGGCCACCATTCACTTGCATTGTATGGACCTACAGAGCTGAGATATTCTTCTTAAAATCTTCGTTTGTGTTCTGCAGAAGAAAGAAAGTACTGCTGATAATAGTGTGGAGGACAAAATGAAAGTATGAATACTCAGGTATAAAGGTATAAATGATCCAAAGTTGGGGGAGGAGATGGGAGCTCATCAGCAATTAGACCGACACCCAATTTGAATGCTTGAATAAGGACAGTCCTTTGTCTCAACACTTTTGTTTCATAATCTTGGTGCTCATGTTGAGTGAGCCGTTTGCATCTGGGTAGTCAAAGAGAGTTATTATGACCTCATCCATACATTCATATGCAGGCATCCACATTCACCTTAAACTTCCCTAATGGGTAATGTGCTTAAGACTCCACCTGAGCATTACCTGATGGAAAGAAATCAGCTTACATTCTTAAATCCTTTACCAGTTGTTGGCCATGAAAGTCCTAAAAAAATATGCAAATACTAAGAAATGTGACAGACTTTTTATATCAGTAGGATTAAGTAAAATATTAACCGAACTTGAAATGTCCATGCTTTACTGTACAGTTTACTCAGAGAAGTGCGATTTCCGATTGGCTGAGATCATGGCAACTTCCTATTCGCTTTGCCGTAATTACCATAATAGAAGGACAAGTAAAAAATCACATGGTCGGTCATTCATTGTTAGCAACACTTCTGCAGCCCAAGAAAGTCTTCATGCCATGTTGAAGTAATTATGTACTGTTTATATAGTTTATGTCATGCTCTAAACTTAACAAAAACAACCTTTTAGGATTGTTATTGATAGTTGATATTAGATGTTTAATCAAAAATAGAGAAAAAAGACCAAAAAGGCAGTTTTTAGAAAGTTGTGAAATAGGTTCTCTCTCTCTCTCTCTCTCTCTCTCTCTCTCTTCCTTTATTTTGTGTTATGCAAATATGCAGAACGTTTACAAAAATGTCTTATATTCCTCCTGTTTTTCTCTATAAATATTCACTCTGTACATAGCCTAAATATCTGACAAAACCTTTTATTTTTATTTTTATTTATTGTATTTTTTTTCGGATGCATGCTATTGACGCTTCAAATAGCTAATAAGTAAAAAAAAAAATATTTATATAATATAATAATGGACTGTTACATTTGATCTCACAAGAGGCAGATAGTGAACACATTTAAGTAGGCTACTATTAGTATATTAAAACATTAACTGTTTCATGGGCATATCTACATTATACAAACTAATAATAAAAAAAAAATAAATAAATAAAAAAAACACATGTTTTATTTTAGGGGGATCCACTCTTTTAGATTCTCTCTGCAACTTGAAAAGTTTAGCACAACCAAATTACTTGTTTTACGGTATTGGAAAGCCAAGAATGTGAAGAATTTGAAAAGCTCCAATTCATCCTCAAGCGACAGCAGTGAGGCAGTGAGCTCTTTAAAGTGAGAGCGCCCCAATTTGATCAAAACTCTATCAAACAATTACTCCTAAGTTGTGTTTTAAACTTTGTGCTGATAATGTCTCCAAACTTAATTGCCATACTAAATTTACAAGTCTAAGGTTTCAGAGGACAGCTTAATTTCACAGTTTCTGATAATTGTTTTACATTAATACATTTATTCCTTAATAACATGCTTATTGAAACTTACTGAGTACGGATGGCAAATGGAATGTTTCTAATGTGATTTGGGAAGTTTACCGTTTATATATGTTGTTTATGTGGTGTATACATTTCCACGAGGAAAGATGAAAGCTAGTGCCGCTGTTCTGCCTGGCAACTTGCGTTCTCTCTCATTGGCTCAGGCTAATATGTGCTTCCTTCTTTTAGTGTAACACAAAAGAGTTTTGTCGTTCAGATTAAACTTGTTTTCAACCCAGACCAGAAATGTGTCTCTTATATACAGAAAACACCTTCCAGTTGAAGCTTTTAAGCTCTTCTAACAATGTGACAACTCGTATCAAACTTTTAAAAGTACCATAAAGCATTAAAAACCACGTTTTTCATAACTCTATGCAAATCTTTTTAAATGGTTTAATCTGTTGATAATAGGTGTGGCTGCGGAAAGCTATTTAAATAGATCTAAGTGAATTATTACACTGTAATAAAACTTTTATAAACCATATCTTTTCCTCAAGAGTGACTGTAGGTCTGTACTAGGTTATATGCATTGAGAGAGGACAGCTGAGTTTCTCAATGAGACTGTGTTGCACCTTGATTTAGGCTATTATACCGCCCCCTACCAATAGTTCAGACCCTTACCCTGTCTGTTCATCCCCGATACCCACAGCAGCCTGTCCCCTCCCCAAAAGACCCCCGACACCCTACTGATTCTCCTTGGTCACTCGTCACCCAGGATAGGACCTCCTATTTCCATACGGCTAAAGAAAGGAGCCCAAACTCAAGAGACGATAGTTCTTCAAGATTTCTCCTCCACCCTGAGCCTCTCGCTCTCTCTCTCTCTCTCTCTCTCTCTCTCTCTCTCTCTCTATCTATCTATCTCTCTCTCTCTCACACACACACACAGGCTTGCTGCTGCTTTGATCTTCCCTTAACAACAGTAACGTCATAGGGGAGTTTTGTCGAGCGGAGCTGCAGCGAGAGTTCTTAGAGGGTTCAGCAGAGGCAGCAAAGCATCCACGCAACCTGCGTCCGACACGATATCCATTTTTTTTTTTTTTTTTTACTTTGTCACAGCCAGAACACTGAAGACATGGAACACCAGCTATTTTGCTGCGAAGTGGATACCATAAGAAGAGCTTACCAAGATACCAACCTGTTGAATGACCGAGTTTTACAGACAATGCTCAAAGCAGAGGAAAACTATCTACCGTCATCGAATTATTTCAAGTGTGTTCAGAAAGAGATTGTTCCTAAAATGAGGAAAATCGTCGCTACATGGATGCTCGAGGTTTGTTGCGGAAAATACTTGTCTTTTTGTATTACACGAGTTTGCCTCATGATGATTCTGCAGCTGCTCATGCTCTTTGGACCCGAAGAACTGTTTTATAAATGTAAATATGTTTGGATGTAGCGTGAGTCCATCCATATTGTGCACCCCAGAACTACCGCACAGGAATATCGTTTTCCGATTATTATTATTGCTGAAATATTTAAGTATAAAAAAATGTTTAATTACGAAAGTTAGACATGTGAAGTTTTTCTGTCTTCCGCTATCGCATTTTTATTTAAATCGTTTATTTCCCCCTCTCATCTGTTTCGTTTCCTTATAAACTAAGGAAAATGTAAATTATTATTATTATTATTTTATTTCAATTAAATACCAGTGTACACGTATGCATTCTCACTCGTGCCAGTAGCCTATTATACGCCATCTTTGTTGTCGTTTGCTTAAGTTTTTTATTTCTCTAAATTCTAAAATGGAACAGTTATTGACAACACTTGTGTGACGACGCTTATTAGTTGACCCTTAATTCATATGTATCATTTAAACCTAATTGTTAGAAATAAACGTAATATTTTTGTCTTAAAAGTTTTGTTTCACTTCGTCATACCTCCTGCACGACGGTCTAAAAATAAGATATTTTTCAACTTTCTGGCTTCAAGATTTTTCTCTAAACTGTCGGATTATGTTTCACGTCGATTGATTTGGATTTACAGATGTTTAATGTTACATTTGATGCACGGGAATAATTTATATTAATTTTTGAAATAGCGACTACTGTTAAATGTCGCATGCTGCTCGTTGTGCATCGGGGCTTTATAATTCAGTTCATTTCACAGCGTTTGCATCACTAAATTCGATAGATCTAACTTTTATTCAATAAAGCATACGTTCCTGAACATTTACATGTGTGCTACGCACAGCGAAACAATTTTGGTATATTTTTAAATATTTTTTGAAAAGATGACGAACTAGAAAATTGTTTCCTGAACCAAGCTTGGACGCCACCTTTTTGCCTCGGAATGAAACGACCGCTTGCATTAACAGCAAAGAGCGATGTTTAAACTTTCTGCAAAACATATGCATTGATGTTGATTAGGAAATGTAATTATTTTTTTATAGCATGCGCTACAAGTCTTCGTTCATAATTTAACCCTTTCCATTGCACGTGCAGCTACAGATGCTAAACACGTGGGATAACTCGATAAGATCAAAGCATAGTGATTTTTTATTATTATTTCGATAATTTCATTCGTGTTAGCCAAAATATTCGCTTAATTCGATTCTTACCGCATAATTAGTGATTGCACGAAGCCAAATGTACATGTTAGGTGTAGGCTGTATCTGATCCTTTTTGCTTTTCTTTAAAGGTCTGTGAAGAGCAGAAGTGTGAAGAGGAGGTTTTTCCATTGGCTATGAACTACCTGGATAGATTTTTATCCGTGGAGCCAACCAAAAAGACCCGGTTACAGCTGCTAGGAGCAACTTGTATGTTTTTGGCCTCTAAAATGAAAGAGACTGTGCCACTAACAGCAGAGAAGCTGTGCATATACACGGACAACTCTGTCCGTCCCAGCGAGTTATTGGTAATTATCTAATATTGCGTACTACTTTTTTATATAACTTGATATTATCTCCATATATTACTTATTTTAGTAATACAGTTTTGCTTAGAAAGAGGTACTTGATGGGTTAGCATTGATATTCGTGACCAAATTAACGGGTTTAGTATGCTGTTAGTGTAATTCTCAGATATCTGCATTAATAACAGCGCAGATTTCACAGACCTTTTAATGTACATTTTATGTGTCCGTTAATTGAATGTAGGCCTTAATGCGTGAGTGTGCATTGACCAATTATTCTACATCTCCATCTAGTGGTCAAAGCATGTCAAATTCTCCGCACACCAACGTCGTATTGTCATATGGAAAATGATCTGCGCCTTAATGTAAACTTTGGCCTTTTTATATCTTCCCTCGCAGCAAATGGAACTGCTGGCACTAAATAAACTTAAGTGGGATCTCGCCTCTGTGACACCACATGATTTCATTGAACACTTTCTCACCAAACTGCCAATACATCAGAGCACCAAGCAGTTACTACGCAAGCACGCCCAGACATTTGTGGCCCTCTGTGCAACAGGTATGTTTCAGCATCACCTAGTCTGCTTTGTTGCCTTAAATATGTGATTTTAAATGCATATTGATGTGAATGTGCACAGCTGAAGACCAAATAAAAGTGTTGAGCACTTTATTATGGATACGCATTGAAGAATATCTCCCATGACCTCCCCCAAGAGCATTGCTATCAAACTGACTTCTTTATTGCAATGGAAAGATCCATCTCCCTTGTCCTAATTCCTCACTCAGAGTTATTGTAAACCAGCTTGAGCCTCTGCAAGAGAGAGAGGAAGTCTGTTTCCTTTTGTGGTGATTGCTGTGACTGCAGCGTGGGTCCTGAGAAGCCCTGTATCATGACACTATTGCTGCACATGCAGTGCATGTGAACCAAAAAGAGGAAGCCGTTTGCTGAAATTTTCCTTGTGCAAAAGGGATTTGTAACCTGATATTTCCCCATGTCTAGATGTAGATGTCTAGATGCATGTGCTTAGATGTTCAATCTTTATTTTTTTGCCCTGGCAATCAGCTCACAGTCTCTTTATCACCTAACTGGAACCCCCTGTAATGCTTCAGGAAGGAACTAGTCTTGTATATTCCCATCTCTTTTTTTGCCCCTCCATTTACATGGTGGGTATCACTGAAGCTCGCTCCTCTTTTATGTTTATGACCTGCATTTCTTTGGAAAGTAGCCTGGGATCGCAGCCAGAAAGAGTGTGGTTGGATGGATACTGGGAAAGAGGGTGGGCTCTGGTGAATGAAATGAATGGCTTTGGGTTGAAAGCTCCCGTGCCTTTATGCTCAATTTGTCTTGACAATTGCCCTCTCATCTCTCAGATAGCAATGCTAGATGACTTCCTATGAGAAAGGCAGATGTATTTCTCCATTCACCATGTGTGGGCAAAGTGAGAATATAAGGGAAAGAGAGACAGCTTTGATTTATAATCTCCCCTTATTGCCAGTGTGAGAGGACAATTTTAAACAAATGTGGTGTTGGGTCCAAGTCGTCAAAAGTAGAATACCATTGTTTTGTAAACCTTAAGATTTCTATGCACTTTAGCACCAACTTGTGTATATTCATGCCTAGAGGCTTGGTTAATTTAGGGAGTTTAGTGTAAAAAGGCTGCAGTAGAGGGTAGTTTGAGCTGGCCTGGACCTACAGCAAAGTCCTCTTCCTTTTCCCGAACCCCCACAAACTAAAAGCCTTATCTCAGAATGGTGTCTGCCTTAAATGTCATGGACTGTCCCCTATCAACCCTGTAGTTTAGTTATGCTATACTTTTTATGAACACCATCCCTCCTCCAAGTTATTAATATCTAATATCTAATATTCCTCAACCCATTCATTTTAGTCCTCATTTAGTTCATTTTCTCTCATTTTTCAGTGTGTATGAACAGTTTTGCTTTCCTATTTAAGTTCTAACAAGAGCCCCAATGTTATTTTCAGATGTGAACTTCATCGCGAGTCCTCCCTCCATGATTGCAGCGGGGAGTGTTGCCGCAGCGGTGCAGGGGCTGTACCTGAAAAGCAGCGACAGTTCCCTCTCGTCCCAGAACCTCACCAATTTCCTTTCACAAGTCATCCGAAGTGACCCTGTAAGTGTGCCACTTTCTTCATATCATCCCAGAAGAAAGCACGTATCCCAATCTGGTCTTGTGACAAGTTGTAATAATAGTACGAGATGGCGAAATCGAAAGGAATTGTACATGTTGGCTCCTACAAAAGGAGCCAACATTTACGACTTTTACACCCATAGAGAAAATAAATGAAGCAACGAACAATTGTTATTGTGATTATTCCTAAGTTTGACCCCTTACCCAAGCCCTAAACCAGTGGTTCCTAACCCTGTTCCTGGAGGCCCCCAAAGACTGCACATTTTGTATATCTCCCTTTTCTGACACACCCAGTTCAGGTCTTGGAGTCTCCACTAATGAGCTGATGGATCAGGTGTGTTTGATTAGGGAGAAATCCAAAATGTGTAGTGTTGGGGGTCCTCCAGGTACAGGGTTGGGAACCACTGCCCTAAACCTAATCATGATTTTAAAAGGAAAATAACTTCTGTGTACCATGAAAGAAAGAAAATATTGGGGTTTGGAATGAGACGAGGGAAGCTCTTATTGACATATATCAGTCATTTGTAGTGCATATTTACACTCACTGAGCACTTTATTAGGAACACTATGGTCCTAATAAAGTGCCCGATGTGGTCTTCTGCTGTTGTAGCCCATCCGCATCAAGGTTCGACATGTTGTGCATTCTGAGATTTTATTCTGCTCACTACAATTGTACAGAGTGGTTATCTGAGTTACCGTAGCCTTTCTGTCAGCTCGAACCAGTCTGGCCATTCTCCGTTGACTTCTCTCATCAACAGCATTTCCATCCGCAGAACTGTCGCTCACTGGATATTTTTTTGTTTTTGGCACCATTCTTTGTAAACTCTAGAGACTGTTTTGCATGAAATTCAAAGGAGATCAGCAGTTACAGAAATACTCAAACTAGCCAAACTGACACCAACAAACATGCCATGGTCAAAATCAATGATAATAAATTTTTTTCCCTTCTGATTGTTGATGTGAACATTAACTGAAGCTTCTGACCCGTATCTGAATGATTTTATGCACTGCACTGTTGCCACACGATTGGCTGATTAGATAATCCCATGAATAAGTAGGTATATAGGTGTTCTTAATAAAGTGCTCAGTGAGTCTATATGTGGAAAGAGTAACCAAATAAAAAAAGAAAGTCTTACCTTTTCGTATGAGCCAAGTCATACAATATCTAACGATGCCGCCATCTCGTTCTAATTATTACGAGTCGCAGTGACATGAGACTATGTTATGTATCCCTTTCCTTTGTCATTGTGCTAATTTTCCCCTCTTTTCGTCTACAGGACTGTCTGCGATCATGTCAGGAACAGATCGAGTCCCTGTTGGAATCTAGTCTCAGACAAGCTCAACAGCACAACATTTCCACAGAGACCAAACGAGTGGAGGAGAACGTGGACCTCTCTTGCACTCCCACAGATGTCAGAGACATTAATATCTGAACGGATGGCTTCTCATCTCTTGATCGATGAATCTTTGTTTCTGTTGGGTATGGGCTTTGGCCAAAGGCTTCATGGGATAAGAGGGAAACGGGCTCCCAACTGCACCTCACCACCCGACCAGTACCTCGACCAATTGCCCCTCAGTACGCCCTATCCGTTCTAAAACTTCTGAGCGGCGTCCCACCTGTAGTTTTGACGATTGGGCGATTGCCGGCCAGGACCACCAGTGGAGAACAAGGAATGAACGGACACTTTAATTCTCACTTTTGGCCCCTCTTTATGTCTTAAGTCAAAATTGAAAAGACAGAAAAATGGTATAGGCTATCTAGGATTTTAAAATTGCATAAACGACAACAGTAGTTGTGACTGGCCTCAACTTGGTCGCTAAAAAGATAAAGTGAGGTATATTTTTATTTCAAGTGTGTCAAAAACTATTTTTGAAAGAGAAGAGACATTTTTTGTATGTTTGATTGCTTTCTCTCATAGATAGTATGTTGTTACACTTGCCAAGAGTGCTCCCTGCTTTTTCTGCAGTCTAGCTGTGTAAATATATCCCCGCTTGCTATGCGTTTAGTCACTTTATTATAATTCCTAGACAGATTCCCTAACAAGATTCTCTTCTCTTCCAAAATGGTTTATGTAACCTTAGTATATGTTTTAAGCATGTATTTTTTATATGATTTACAAGGCTGTGGAATGCCAGGGGCTTGAATCGTTGCCTTTACTGCCATTAATGTATAACATCGTCACTGCCAATGAGAAAATAAGCTTATCTTTTACCTGCTCCCCAGCTAAGCTTAAGCAGATTATTCCACAGTCTGCTTTTTGTTAAAATTCATGTATTATCTAAAACCATTCCATTTAAAAAAAAAAAAAAAAAAAAAAAAAGCACTTTCAGTCTGTCGTTTAAGGCTGACTTTTACACACACACAAAAAAAAAAAAGAAAAGAAAAGAAAGAAAGAAATCCACAGTTGTTAAAACAATGGGGAAAAAACACGGAATGGAGTAAGGGGGTGATGGCAGACTTGTGTCTTGTCTGCAGCATGGAGCAGGTCTCTTTATCTATGGTGTTAATAGTCTGGAGGAGAAATGGAGGGGGACAATGAGAAGATGCTCTTTGAAGGGTAAAACTGAAGCTCACAGTGTACTATTTCCGCTATATGCACCTTTATGTATTCACATGCATTCAGAGTGAAAACACTAAGATGTTATATCAAAGATTGAGAACTATTTATTTGTCCTGTTCCCCTCTTAAGGCCAGTATGCTTGGATTAGTGGACTAGTTGCGAACTTGTGATGGAAAGACACCATAGTTAAAGTATTGTTCTGAGTTGATGTACTCTGGTTTAGAAAGAAAACAAAAGTTGTGGCTTAAAGTAGATTTTGCACAAACCCAGAGATGTTTGTTGTCTTGTGGATCTCTGGAGGATGAGGATGGAGAGATGTTAGAGATGGCAGAGGGAGGCAAAAAAGGGCGATGGCTGGACATCAAAGAGTTAAAAGCAGAACGGAGATGTTGTATGACAAAAGAGGAGAACCTGGGAGAAGACACTCCTCATATTTAGCTGCTATGGAGGGATTTCCAGCAAGTATGAAACTTTCAAATGGAAAACAACAAAAAAGAAAAAGACATGCTTCTTTCTATTGTATTGTTTTGCTGCTATTTTGTTGGTTTTGTTTATATGAAATGTCAATACGATGCCATGTAATAGGTTTTAATTTTCTCATAGAAAATTATGATATTATTGACAACTTTGGTTCTTTTTGGTAGTTTTTTTTTTTTTTTTGTGATCAATTTTTTTAATGTGATTTCTACGCTGTGCTATTCTCAAAACAGAAAAAAATAAATAAATAAAACAAAAAAAATGCAGAAGATTAAAAAATGACACATGTTCCTGTTATACTCACAATACCTCAAACTACATTTGTGATTAAGCATTGATATTAGTCTGGGATTTTCATTAGTGCTATTTTATTTTACGTTTTGGTTTATACCATGCCTGTTAGTCCTGTTGTAAACCGCAAATGAACACGTTAATCATTATCCTACTGGGTCCTGATGTGAGCGAGTAGAAAGCACATTGAATGGAATTGGTGCCATAAACATTGACTCTGTTGAGTTTTTTTTTTTAGCTGTTTCATTAAAGGAGACTATACACCCTAAGCCCCTTTTAGCTTTGTTTAAAATGACACCGTTATGAGTTTGTGACTGCCATGTGTACTTACAAAGCCATAGTTTTGTCTTGTAGTATTTTAACACAATGCAGACAATAATGTATAAACTGGATATCTTGTTCTGAATACAGGAGGCTCGGCATCTCCCCATGAAGTCATTGTCTTTATTAAATGCAACACAGCTACAATCAGCAGTGATGCTTCCCTTGATTTTTCATTTTATTTCCATTAACCCATCAAATTTGTTTCAGTTTGTCATTTGTCATTCTATACTTGGTAATTTGTTGGTTATATAGAGGTATCAGTTGCCACCCTCTATTTTAGATTTTCTTTAGCCTTTGACATGGTGCTGCTATGTGTTTGCATTGAGACTAGAAATGATTTGTTGAAAGAGATCCGGCTATAAGCTAGATATAGTTGTATGGGTGATTCAGGACCCAGGGGACACAATTATAGTATCTTCTGTAGTGTCAGGAATCTTTGTACCTCAACTGAATGATAAAATCACGTACCGGTGCGATTCAGTAATGCGATCAATGAAAAGAGACTGTGGAGGTATTTACTTAAGTTTTTGTCTCTGAATGTGTTTTTAAGGGGAACTGAAGATTGATTGCATCCAGCCACACCCACATTCTGTTGTAGAGTTTTTTTAGTTCAATATTTATTCCCAAGGATCAAACTAAATGTGGTGATGATCCTCAAATACAATGTCATGTTTTGATTTTTGTTTTATTCTTATTTACAATCTGGTCACTGGTCTGAAATGCTCAATCTTAGACATGAGGTTTATTAGAATAAAACATGAGCTTCAAAAACCAGCTGTCTTGTTTGATTTGTCTTTTCAGTTTTCAAGTGCTCCATTAGCAATGGTTGGTATTGATACAAAGCTTTACGATATGGCTTTTACTGTCTGTTAAAGCCTAACCCTAGACTCTTAACCGATTAATAGTGGTTGTGTCTTGGTTTAATAAACTAAAAAGTTATTTCAACTACTTGAATATTAAAGGTTCATTTCCTTATTTAAAAAGTTTTACTTCTAAAGAGATAAATAGTAATTTTGAAACATATGTATAAAATCAGACCACTCATGTGAGATGAAGAGTTCATTATTACCTCATTATTACTTCATTATTTAGTAACATTATAAAAGCTCTTTTAGTCTACATTGGGCAGGGGCACCTCATGCAGGCTGCTATATTAGCATTACATGACCAGCAGAATACTACTCGCTTAATCTCTGTAACTGCCTTGTTATTGGACACTCATACATTAATTAAATTAATTCTGGCTGTGCATAGTGAATTTCTACAATGGCATCTGTAATTGAAAAACTACTAGTCACTTCATCGGTTAAAAATGGCTGTGTTTTGGTTTAATAAACTAGAAAGTAATTTTACAAAGGGAACAAATAGGTCTGCTTTTGTAGTACATGGAGAATGCTTAAAGGTGTGCTCTGGGCTCAATACAAGTTAAGGTCAATGGACATTAATTTAGATTTGGGGGAGGTAATCCCTCAATAATCAAAACAAGCAAGTACAAACAAGCCCCCCCCCCCCCCATTTGTTTTACTGTCAACGTATTATCTGTTTTCCCCAACAGACAGTCTTTGATGTTTTGTTTTGAAATACACGACAGACACTCCACCAGGCATTAACAAGTAGACTGTTAGGTAGAAGGAACTCTATCTAGAGAGAGAATCAAAACTATTTCACGCACCTTCGCTACTGACTGAGGTTTGAGATAATACTGTGTCTATGACTTTTGACATCTCATGTGACAGCACATGTGGTACATTTACCAGTAAAGTCAACCCAAAAATTTTCCTGTAATTTACCTGGTTGCTTGTGTGGAAGGGGCTAATATCCATCTTCAACCTATAAGCACAAGCACCATTCTTCATCACAAAGGTAACCCCTAAAACTCCAGCCTAACAGACACTATTTTTAAAAACCAATATAATAGAACATTAAACATTAACAAATCTCCTCCTATTCTCATTTTGTTCAAAAATGTTTAAAATAACACTTAATTTCAACGTTTATATATATATATATATATATATACAGGATTACGTATTTAAATTAACAATATAAGTAAATGTATTCCACTACATTGGTAATTAGAATAGAGTTACATTAAAAAAGTATTTTGATTACTGAACAGATTACTTTGCATTTTATTGTCATTTGTTTCATTTAATATTTAGTCCTTTCAGATGGAAAACATTTATACATATAAATGATGCGATCCAAAGTGCATTTGAACAGCGGTGAAACACTTTCTTATGATGTGTTACATTCATACGAGCAGACAGAGAAGTAAGTTTGAAGTAAGTCTGAAGTAAGTTTGGAGTAGTGAAATAGAAATAAACCTTGTGTAAATTGTCAGCTTTACGCTAAGTTAAAATGCTATTTCTAGTCATTTTACATGCACATGTTACCAGGCACGATCATATTTTTTTATCAAGAAAATTCACGTTGGATCATAATTTCTTTTTTTTTCTAGTAAGACCTTTGATATTAGGGCAAAAATCATATTCTTGATAATATTTTTTTTTTATTGTTTTCCCGTAAAAATATCTAAAAATCCTTAAAACAACATCAATTTGATTTATCTTTCTTTAGAAACAACACTGCATAAGATATTTAGGTTTTTCAGAGAATGTGTTTTAACATGTGTATTTTGTCTTACTGTACTGGCAGAGTTTTTATAGTCAAAACAAGTGAAAAAATCTACCAGTGCTGAAGAAGTAATCCAAAGTATTTAGATTACATTACTGACCTTGAGTAATCTAATGGAATACATTACAAATTACATTTTACAGCATGTATTCTGTAATCTGTAGTGGAATACATTTCAGAAGTAACCCTCCCAACCCTGTATATATATATATATATATATATATATATACACACACACACACTACCGGTCAAAAGTTTTGAAACACTTGACTGAAATGTTTCTCATGATCTTAAAAATCTTTTGATCTGAAGGCGTATGTTTAATGTTTGAAATTAGTTTTGTAGACAAAAATATAATTGTGCCAACATATTAATTTATTTCATTACAAAACTAAAATTTAATTAAAGAAAAAAGGTTTTGAAATGGATGACTTGGACCAAATAATAAAGAAAAGCAGCCAATAAGTGCCCAACATAGATGTTCTTCAATACTGTTTAAAATCATCCCAGGGTGATACATCAAGAAGTTGGTTGAGAAAATGTCAAGAGTACATATCTGCAAATTCTAGGCAAAAGGTGACTACTTTGAAGATGCTAAAATATAACACAGTTTTGATTTATTTTGAATTTTGTTTAGTCACAACATAATTTCCATAGTTCCATTTATGTTATTCCATAGTTTTGATGACTTTACTATTATTCTAAAATGTGAAAAAAAAAAATTATAATAAAGAATGAGCGTTGGGTAAGTTACTCTAAAAAAGTAATTAAACACTAACTACTAATTATGTATTCTACAGTGTAATTAGATTACTGTACTAATTACTTTGTCAGAAAAGTAATTGCATTACTTATTACTAATTATGTTTTAAAGCCCTGATAAACCTCGACCAGATACAAGGATAGACTTGAAACTGTTCTTTTAATTCTTTCAAATAAATCATATAAAATCAAACAAATTATTCTTGAATTTAAGGGGGCAGCGTTAAATTAGAAAACATACATTTTAACATTAGGTGTTAATTTTAAATTTGAAATTCACTATTGTTTTATATAGAATTGTTATATAGTCTATACAATATTTAACGCAATTACATCAGAAGTAACTGTAATTAAATTACTGAAAAATTAAGAATAATCCCGTACTTTACTTTTTTCAATGAAAAAGTACTTTTACTGTAATTAATTACTTATTAATGCATTACACCAAACACTGTATATATAGAGAGAGATCTACCATTACCATATATAAACCATTTTCAGAATTAAAATCTTTGAGTGAAATGTCCCTTTAATGTTGTCAAATACTGCAGCTTTGGGAAGTACTTTAGATCAGACCTGACATTTTTTACAATATACAGTATTTGACAAACAGCCAAAACTCAACCAGCCTCCTTCATCGCTACATGCTGCCAACCCCACCCCATCATTGGAGTAAAGTGGCTAGACCTTTCTCGTCTGTGTTGTGAAAAGGAATTGTGCATTTATCATCCATATCATGAACGATGCAAGGAAGCGAAAAGCTCAATGCTATATGAGGGAAAGAGTGGGGGGTATGACGCAGCGTGTCAAAAAAAGGGAGATACTATGCCACCATTCAACTTGGGGCCATTTTTTCAAGTGCCCATCGATTGCATTTGTCACGTTCTCCTTTCATATCACCACTTGCCACCTGCTCCGAAAATTCCTGAACATTTTCTGAAATCTTCCAGTGTCCTGCTTCGTTTTATCGGCCTCCCTCCCTTTTGCTGGCCCCATCCACTCTGCTCCAACACTGAAAGGAAACCAAAGAAACATTGCTCCTCTAACTCTCTTTCACAGACTCTGCCCTCAGTCTTACACCCCTCCCAAGTTCATGTTCTTCTGTTCTGCATTTGGAATTAGTCTCCCTCCCAGACAAAATATCTGAAAAAAAAAGGTGATGTATTGTTTATAGAGCATGCAAATTATAGAGTCACCTGACTCTGAATACACTCGTTGAGCTCATATTCTGTTTTCTGTGAGCAAAATTGTTAAAGCAAGATCATCTCTCTTGGGTGCATGGAAACAAAATGATAACATTACATACAGTGGCACCAAAAAGTATTTGGACACTGAAGCCACACTTAAAAATGTTATTTGAGCACGTTTACATACACATAAACTCTATGCTGACATTTATATGTAAAAAAATAAATAAAAAATCAGCTAAAAAAAAAAAAAAAAAAGAAACTTGCGTTTACATATGTTAAATAATCTGATTATTCTCTGCTTTTGACATATAAACGTAAACAGTCATGCGCACAACACTTGTGCACATTGGATAATCTGGTAATATTGCTAGACAGGTCTGTCTGTGTCCTGCAAGACAACAAGGTACACCACTACATGAACACCCCCTTTAATGAACTGGTGAAATGCTGTGGTCTTGCAACAGTTGGATGTCACATTCATACATGGTGTTTGTTTTTTATCTGGAGTCCCGCAGCAACCCTACACCTACACTTATCCCTACCCCTAAACCTAACCATAACCATAAAGATAAAAAAAATTAAACAGTTTGTAAAATGATTAAATATACCACAACCTAGTTCTATAGAATACAATCATACCGCCACATCACTAGGTGGCGACAGTGACAAGAAACGTGGTGAAAATGAAGTGGAGAAGAAACTAAGCTAAGCTAATAGGCTAACTGATTAGTTTGTAAGCTAACTGGAGAAAACAGAACAGATAATTTTTTTATTGAACCATTCATATCTTCGGTTTAATAATATGATATGTGACGTATAATTTAAAAGTTATTATTTATTATATTTACATAGTTAAGACAACATGATCATAAAGCAGTTGCATAGGAGTATAAAAGATACTTGGAATGGGCGTGTAGAGGGTGTTCCTTGTTCTCTTGCTGGATGCAGACAGATACACTTGAATATCGCCTGTAAAGGTGTTTACATGCAACGTGAAATCGGGGTAATGCACAAAAATCTTTGTGTGTCAATCGTTTTATAGATGCCACTGTTGGGCCCTTGAGCAAGGCCTTATCTGCTCCAGGAGCACCGTATCATGGCTGACCCTGTGCTCTGACCTCAGTTTAGCTGGGATATGCAGGAAAAAAAATCACTGTATAAGTGCAAATGTATGTATGACAAAAATAAAGGCTACTTCTTCTAGCAAGTCAGTCCACTAGCGGCCATCATTGGAACGCTCTCGAGCAGCTATTTTTCTATGTAAACAAGCGGCATACAAGAGCAGCTCCTACCTACTTGAATGGGTAAAGACCAAAATCTTCAAAACGACTGGTTAAGGAAGGTGATCGGCTCTTTTATATGTAAAGCTGGACTTCATTTCTACATCCGTTGACCGTTGCAATTTCTCCCATTCATTTGAATAAAAGTGGCCCGTCTCTGCTAAATAGTCTATGGTAAAAATACTTTTTGGGGTCATTGTATGTGGATATCAATGGAGGTCTTTGGGGAAGAGCAGGGTTTTATCTGTCAGGGCTCTGAAGGTGCCTCCAACGCGCCACGTGTTTACCTGCTGCCGCCTGTGGCGTAGACCAGCTGCCACCTCGAGAAACACCCTCTAATACCCTTCCAGCTACTGTCGGCCTGAATCCAGATATGCACCTCAGACTTAAAGTGCGATGGGTGCGGAACAAAACCACAGCGGGATGCACAGCCCCCTTTTGGCCTCTCGCACGGGCCTCACTGTGGCATTGTTGCGGCCACAGCAACTGTCCCCAATCTGGGGCCATGAGAGGGGATGAATACGGCTTGTCAGGAGACACTGCTGACCACCCGTGAAAAAGCAATGAGGAACATAGCAAAGGAATTCCATGAGATTCAGGGGTGTTCAATACAGCTAATGCAGATGTACCTTACTTCAGAGTTTTGTAACAGCTCTAATCAAACACACCTGAGCCAGGTGACCATATGTGATTTGCTGTATAATATCGAGTCACTTTGACCCAGAAACACATTTTGGGTTTAATGAACCAGAGTAAATAAGAAAGCAGTTGAAATAGATTATATTAGCCAACATTTAAATTATTATATCTCTGCAATGTTTTGGAGTAGAAACAAAACAATTATATAAAGTTGAAACCTTCCTTTATATATTAGTGCATACAACTCAATGCGTTTTGGGGGGGTCAAAGTGATTTAAAATAATCAAGTGTTATGCAGTTGTGTATCAACACGAGTCAAGCAATCCTACTAAAGAGTAAAACATACTGGACAAAGGATAAGAGTAGATCTAAATAAAAGAATAATACTACAAAATTAAAAATACAAGACATAAATTCAGACTTAATTAAGAATGTGAATCATTTGATTTATAAAGAAATGTCTCAATATACACAAATAATTGAATATAAAGCATTTTAAGGTCTGTGCTGTCTATTGGATCCATCATGGATATCATTTCTCTGATATTGAAATATCAGTGCAATGTATGAATTGATAATCCTGCAATACTTGCAGCTGACCAGCAGATGGAGCCACCTAATTGAAAGTTTCATTCTCCCTTTTTACCACAAGGTGGTGTTTGTTATTGTACTCTTGTACAGCTCCATTCAGAAAAAAAAAGCTAAAATCTTACTTGCCATTTCTCCACTGTATGTATTGCTTTAAAACTGCCAAACACAACATATTAAATCCTGGAATGCCACTCAGATCTGACTTTTATATTCAGAACAGAAAAGCTCCAGAATTCTGCTGTAAGGCCAGTAATACTGATACTGGTCCACTCTTAAACACTCTGCAGTGCACATCAACACCACAACACCCCAAGACTCATCACTTCTGACTGCCAGCAGATTATCATCTCACTCTTAAGTTTTCTGCCATGAATGTTACAAGGCTCCTGCAGTCTCTGAAGGACATTGCTGTTGATCCATGTACATATTCTCGGAAGTCTGTTGGCACGTTCAGCAAAGAGCATACCTGTAGTGGTGAGATGTGTGAGGTGCATGTTACGCTCGTGGTTTTAATGACTAATGGTAAAGATAGAATACATAAAAAATCTATTAAAACTGATGGAAGATGGTAATGAGATTACCAGTCTAAACCTGGCGTGCACCCTTTCCACGTCCTCTTGAAGCTTCTCATACTGAGGTTCTTCATAAAGGAAATTTTGGATCACTCCAACCAGAGAATCCACAGCTTTCAGCCTTTTTCTAGATGAAACCTGAAAAGAGCAGAGATATTCTTCTAAAAATCTTCATTTGTATTCTGCAGAAGAAAGAAAGTCATACACATCTGGGATGGCATGAGGGTGAGTAAATGATGAGAGAATTTTTATTTTTGGGTGAACTACCCCTTTAACATGTATGCTAAAAATAAAGTCTTGCTTGATATGCACTAAAAAGTATACTTGCTTTAATATCACTATTGTTATGAAGGAGATATTCCATGCAACTGCAAATCCTTAATAAAAAGAGACCTAAAAAAATAAAAAATAAAATAAAAAGCAGGACAGATGTAACAGTAAATCTTGGATTTCATGCATTTATTTTAAACATAGTTTCAATAGCCTACCAAAAGTTTGAATGAAAATGTGTTAGACAGAATATGTGTGAATCCATTTTTTTACATTTTTGTCTTCCCTTTTTTTCATTAATTATTTCACGTAAATACATTTGGCTTGCATTGATGTGTGCATATTGTGTATGTGTGTGTATATATATATATATATATATATATATAATAAAGTCAAATAAATCATTGCTATTTGACCAAAAAAATAAATAAAAATAAAAATGTACACAAAGCTATTTGTTTTTTTGCCTCTCAAACACTTGACTAAAGATGATCACTAACTTCCGGAATCATCTTCTTCATACACGCTGATTGTGACGTTCATGTGATTATGACACCACGAATTGGACCGGATGCTAAACTGACTAAACCAAACCAAACTAAACCGATTTACGGGAGAAAGAAAATAATTTTGAGGAAAGAAAGTCAAATTTCACGTCTGGATTATAATTTAATTTGCGAACTGACTGATTGGTACCATCTGAATAAGATGTTTAATATTATTATTATTATTATTATTAATATTATTATTATTATTATTTAATATATAACTAACTGCACACACATTTACCTAAATGTTAAATAAAAGCTAGCAACATCAAAGCTGTAAAGACAGGAATGGTTGTAACTACTTTTCAAAGTATACTTCTGCTAGGCCCACAAAGTTTGCACAAAATGTTACAGTGTGAGTGAAGGCTATATATTTGCTACAGTTGTGAGAATGACACACACACTGTCATGTTTTTAGAACTGTTCTATTTTTGTTCCAATTTGTTTGTTATGAATTCAAATGTTTCCTATGTTTCCTATTTTAAAACAGGAAACAGAATTAAATGGATAATCGTGCTAAAAGTAACATTGATTTATGCACAAAATTTGAACTGAAACCACTGAAACCCATGTTTACAGATGTCGAAATTTTTATTTTATCTATATCAAGGTCTAAACCATTCATTTGTGTCAACATTAAGCAGGATAAAACAATGTAACTGACACTACAAATGACTATTAGTTTTTAATACGTCATCTGGGTGGCCATTATTAAAGGGATAGTTCACCCAAAAATGAAAATTCCCTCATCATTTACTCACCCTCATGCCATTCCAGATGTGTATGACTTTCTTTTTTCTGCTGAACACAAACGAAGATTTTTAGAAGAATATTTCAGCTCTGTAGGTCCACACAGTGCAAGTAAATGGTGACCAGAACTTTGATTCTCCAAAAAGCAGATAAATGCAGCATGAAAGTAATCCATACGACTCCAGTGTTTAAATCCATATCTTCAGAATTGATATGATAGGTGTGGGTGAGAAACATCAATATTGAATTATTTTTTTATGATCAATCTCAACTTTCACTTTCATTCTTTTTTTGTTTTTGGTGATTTGCATTCTTTGTGCATATCGCCACCTACTGGACAGGAAGGAGAATTTATAGTAAAAAAGGACTTAAATATTAATCTGTTTCTCAACCGCACCTATCATATCACTTCTGAAGACATGGATTAAACCACTGGAGTCATATGGATTACTTTTATGCTATCTTAATGTGCTTTTTGGAGCTTTAAAATGTTGGTACCCATTCACTTGTCGCATTACGAGGACCTCCAGAGCTGAAATATTCTTCTAAAAATTTTAATTTTTGTTCAGCAGAAGAAAGAAAGTCACACACATCTGGGATGGCATGAGGGTGAGTAAATGATGAGAGTATTTTCATTTTTGGGTAAACTATCCCTTTAATTTTTGCCATAGCTTATTCTAGGAAGATGAAGATGAAGCATTGTACCTTAATTCATGCATTTACATTTCCCAACAGTGACCCCCCCCCACATACATTGGATGTGAATGGGGCCAATCAGTAAACATTAAAATTCTCCCAGTTTCCAAAGTATAGCCACAAGACATAAATAATATGCGTGTTAACATGATTTTAATGCAAAGAAAATGCTTAGTAACCTTTTCTGTGTAAAGTTATTTCCAATTTTACAACTTTACAGCTCAAATAATACACAAGTTTTAACAAACGAATTTATTTAAACACTTCTATAAAATTATAAACTTCCCATTTAAACCCTCCAAAAATGGGCCACATTCACTTCCATTGTAAAATCCCCACTGTATCCTAGATTTTTGCCTTTTTTTTTTTTTTTTTTTTTTTTTTTTTTTTAAGAAAAGGAGGGACAAGTCGAAATTATTTTTTGTGGTATTCAACATTGTCACAAATGCAGTGGATTGAGCTAACTTTGTACTGAACCCGGAATATTCCTTTAATAGGTCCATTCGCCAGTGTAATCTCAAAATGCAATTTGATTGTGCGCCAGTAGAGGGAGCCACAACGTTGCAAAACACATTACTTCAATACATGTCATTCATGCCAGGACAGAGTAAGGGCATTTAGATGATTTGATAGGGTCATCAGGGTCAACCATTTTGGCAATAAGCAGGTTATAAGGTACTATTTGAGATATATTTATCTTTTTCTTAGGTCCACAGATATTCACATTATTCATCAGGATTTGATGTGGCCATATCAAACAGGCTAAATCGATATTTTTAATTGTCCTGTCAACAGTATTAAAGGGAATAGTAGTGTCAATTTGTACATAATATTACAAGTTTTATGTTAATTAATTCCTAGTAATATAAGATGAAGAGATGATGATGCTTTTATTTAGTGAGGTTGTGCATTTGCTTGTTGATTTTAGCCAAAGGCACTAAAGAAAATCATTTGGCCACAGCAAGCACAAATAGGCTTTTGTGATATTGTAATCTTCTTCACACTGTCTATGTTTATGGAACACAAAGGGTAAATTTTCCATACTAAAAACCATTGTCCTCTTTTAGTAATTACAAATAACTACTGTATATTATTCATTAACGATGACATTAACAAAGAATAGATAAAAAAAATAGATAGATATCAAATAAAATGTGTTCACAGTGCATTATAGATTAGGCTAGTAAATAGTAAAGCTTTAGACAATACACAAAGAGTAAGGTTATAACAAAGACATTGATATCAACAAATAAATACATTCAAGCTGCTGTTCATGCATCATTATGGCTGATCTTGTTAAGCTTTAACATGTGGAGTGGTTTTGCGTTTGTTTGCAGTCTATAACGCTGCATTTTCCCAGTGTCCAGTGTGGAATATGCCTTTACTAGACTCTTGACATTGTCTTTATCTCTTCCTGAAAGTCTTCCTCTGCATCTTCGGTTTCTGGATGAGAAACCGGACCTCTAGGTCGTTTCCTTAGAACATCCACAAGTGCTGGTTCTCTGCTCATCTTTTGTTGAAACTGGGACTCTGGATCACTATTTGAGAGATCTTTCCAAAAGGGTCCATACTGTCTATCTGAAGTCCTAATTGATGGTCCTGCTCCGGATCAATGGGAGAGTGCTGCTTCCCTGTGTGGTCACTGGTAGGTTCCTGAGATAGTGTGTTCACCATGGGCAGGAACTGGGATAGAGCAGTTCCATCTTTATTCTGCAATTTGCTTTTAGCACCACCCAGATTTACCAGTGCTCCATGTTTGTCTGAGATGTAGATGTTGTAACCATCTGGTAGAATTCGTTCAACAAAAGAGCAGTCCTCCTTCGTATAGATGTGCTATCAGGGAAACAAAAGAATTGCAAAAAGCATTAAAACACAAACAAACAAATGGGCCAGGTTTACCTGCCCTGCCTGCTTTTTAAGTTCTTTGATAGCTGTTTGCACACCACATGCAGAGGCCAAGGTTGTTAATGCTGTTTCTTTTCAATGAGGTTTTAGCTATGCAAACATACCCTCCCATGGGCAAAGGTTGCTGCTATGACACCAGACAAATCAGCATACTTGGGAAATTTTGCGCAAAAATGTTTTTTTGTTTTGAAATCCAGAATGATCAATGAACTAAATTCAGTAGTCTAAAATTCAGTCATACTTTGCAATATTCATGATTTGTGCTCATTTATTGTACTTGGCTTGACAAATAGGCAACTTTTGGTTCAGTAAACAATGGAGAAGGATATCTATCTAGGATATTTATTTAAACCCATCGTTGGTCTTGCCCTAAAATGATGGTCTCGGCTATAACGTCAGCTGGGAGGAATGAACCCATGACCAGGACATCATGTCAATAAGGCCAGATGTCCGTGGCGAAATCGGCCCATCTACAATTCCTCAGTCATAAAAGACATCCCTAGGTGACCTTCCCATACCAAGGTTATCTCTGACCAATGCATGTAATGCAGCAGAGTGCCAGAGTTCGACTTTTTAAGAAGTGGAGGATAAAACTATTGCAGTAACTGTAAGATTTTACTGTTCTAAAAAGTTCAGCGTTTAGACTTAGTTGACCTCTGTCGTTAATTCAATTGGCTATCAAATAATATAGGTCTTCCAGAGTCCTAAACTCTATTAAGGTTATCAGACAGAAGTTATTCACATAATTTCCTTTGCACAAATAGCACAAAGCCAAGCTTTCAAAGTGACATGACATCACTGTATCACTGTAATAATGAATAGTGTTGGTCATGTTATAGCATTTGTAAACTTGAAACAGTCCAGAAATTGATATTAGTGTATTAGCGCAACACACCAATTGCACCTAAAACTGTTCACTCTTAAAGGTGCATTCAGTAATTGTTTCCTCAATAAAAAAGTTTAACTCCTAAAGACATGAATTGTAATTTTGCAATATATGTAGGAAATCATGAGCACTCACATTAAAATGAAGACTTCAGGCATATCAGTAACCTTATTAAAGCTGTTTTATTCTACATGGAGAGGGTCCGCACATGGGGGCTGCCATGTTAGAATCACATGACCAGCCGAATACTACTCACTTAATCTCAGTAACCGTCCTGTTATTTGACACTTTTACTCACTGATTAAAGTAATCATGGCTGACTGTGAATACTAAATTTCTACAATGGCATCTGAAACTGAAAACTATTGATTTTAATTGATGCTTCATTCAAGCCTGTAGGTGTCAGTGTCTAAGATGACACAAAGACAAAAGTTACTGTGTGCACCTTTAAGAAAAACTGGCTTATAACAATATCATAAATCCTAAATTCCATAAAGAACCCTGTTCTGAGAAAAGAGCAGGTGTAAAGAAACTTAAACCCAGTGCAAAGAACTATTTTAACAAATAAAAGCATTTTTTTAAGTAGACTATTTCCAATCAAACTATTGTTACTGGCAAATAGCCTTTAGAATTTAGCCAGGGCTGGGTATCAATTTAGGTTTCCCGATTAGATTAATTTCCAATTCACAAGTTCTCAATTTGATTCGACTGGATTCTATTCTAATTCTGATTCATTTGGATATATTTTTCGTTCTAATGTTTATTGCTTACATACAGTATATAAGCAGTTCTCTCAGCAAATGCTGTAATTGTAATTGTAGCTAATGCTTCTAACTTGGTAGATTACAAAAATATTTATTTGAAAAATTAACAACAGGGCCAAAACTATGCAGGTCCATTGAATTTAACAGATATAATAAACACAATCTAAACTGAAGTAAACCTTAAAGTAAAAGTACAAGTTCGATCTTGGGATTTTACGAATGGATATCGGGATCGTTCAAATTAAGATCGCGATTAATCGGAAAATCGGCATTTTTACCCAGCCCCTTGTAGCCTATGTTATATTAACTGAAAGCTTTTGACAGTTGGACCTACCGATCCATACAATTTCCCGTTCCTTTCCATGCAGAGAAAACGGGAGGTTGCAACTGCTTTGATGGCAACACAGCCCCTATCCACTGGCGATATTTCAACCAAACCTTTAGGAAACAAAATTATATTTTTATAATGCAATACGTCAAAATGTAATAGTTTAAGATGAAATTTAAATATCTAAACATTGATTCTGCACACAATTGCGTGGCAAAAAAAAAAAAAAAAAATAGGATACGCAGTATAGCCTATGGGTTTGAAATTAATAAACAAACAGAAGCCTGCAGGATTTGTGCAAATGCTAAATAATGTGATGATGCATGTGGTTGCATGGACATCCTGCATTGATAGACATGTAGAGAGAATCGTGTATAAGACAACACGGTGCTAACTGCATGACAAGTTCAGTGCATTTGGATGCAATCACTTACTGTGAGAACTTTGCAGGTGCGATCCACCTATTTTCCCATCGGTGTTTATTTGCAGATGTAAGCCGTGTCTTGCGGCGTACAGATGTCGGAGTCGGACTACTTGTCCCCAGTCATTTGCCAAATGTGGACCGGATTCGGGCAATGGGGAGCTCTCCACGCCGATGCTACTTCCCCAAACAGTGAGCAACAGTAAGAGGAGCATAATGAAGCGTTATCTGCAATAATTGCAACCTGGCTTGTTAAGATATTAAGCCTGTGCACTTGGTCGTTCCCTATGTGTTTCTCTTGTTTTGGCGTAAAGCTCTGCCACTGGCCTTTAAATTGTCCTCTTATCAGATCAATCAATAAGCCCTTTCCCCCCTTTGCCAGTTCTGAGAACATCATAACACACCCCGCTGGACATCCAACAGATGTTCAAGACTGAATGAATTATCAAAATCTATCCTGTTATTATATTATCATTGCACATCTGTGATGCACTTACCAGGTGGGAAAAAACAAAAACAAAAAGCATAATATAATAATTCATATTCTGTTTTTTTATTAATATGTGTTTGCATACCAGGCTATCTGCATACATTTTAGAGAGAAAAAAAAAATGTAGATGGCTAAAATCTTCAGAAATAAGTTTAACAATAAAAATAATGCAACATCAATTAAGAATCATTTTTGATTAAGCCTCGTTATGTCTCTTTGTCCGCGGGTAACACACGCGCGCGCGCGCGCGCGCAAACACACGCACACACACACACACACACACACACACACACACACACACACATAAGAATTAAATCATTTATAGGGTAATCCGATTTAACTATTTGACGCATGTATCTGCGCAAATCACATTTTCTTTTACTTTTAATGAGCATAACAAGCGCACTAGTTCTTTTATACATTTCATCTGTTTGTATTCCTTTTTGTGAATCGCCCGAGCCAAAAGATACTGGATTTACATAGAAGTTAAAGAGTAATTAAGAGTAAATATTCCCATTCATGAAAATATTGTCTCTCTGGACCTGGATTAAGACATACTTTATGTTAGGTTAGTTAGAAGAATATCTGAGTTGTCTGTGGTGGATTGAGCGGTTAAAGTTTTTTATTTATTTATTTATTTTAATTAATTATTTTATTTATCTTAAATAAGCTTTTCTAAAATTCAGACAGCCCCTTACCGGAGTTCTTGCAATGCGAAACCATCTTGTGGCAATCGGTAGATGGCGCTCTGCTATAATGTTATTAGAGTGGCCATTGAAAAGGTCCATTAGATTTTGTCCACATATATCAAAGGATGATATTCTTTTTAAAGGTGAGTTTAATAAATTACGTGCACAGAATGAAATGGCAGACCTAATGAAAAAAAGTTGGGTGTCGGGATATTAAGAAAAGGTTCATTTTCAGTTTATATATTGCATGTAAACCATCCAAAGCTGCAGAATAGTGCTGTTAAATAAATTGCAAGATTGCAAAGACATCTCTTCAAATTTCTTACAAAGGTACAAATATCTAAAGGGATTAATTACTGCAACAATGTTCAGCATTGATTTCACCCAAGGTTTGTTTTCAGCGAACACATGCACAAGTGTGAATCATCAGTGAAAGCATTGATTCAAATATTCAGAACATGTTTATATTTTAAAAAGGTAATTTCAAGCAAAATCTAATCAAAATATTATGATGAACCTTAATTATTAATGAACTATTAATATGGATTACTAAATGGTGATGGGTAGTTGATATAAAATACTTTTGGAAAGTTGACATGTCCTGTAGTGTGACTTGCTATATTCTAGCTTATTCTGTTTTTAAATGGTATTTGGCTTATTCTCTAAACATTAATATGCATGGCGCTTTAATGACATCATATCAGTTGAGAGATTACTTGAAATGTACACTTACCTATTATAATTATTTGCACATTTGTCACAACTCAGGGCCATTAAAAATGTACTAGTGCAGGCAAAAGGGTGAATAAATGGTGAAAAACTAAAAAGAAATGGTGAACAGTTACAGGACCCAAGATATACACTCACCGAGCACTTTATTAGGAACACTATGGTCCTAATAAAGTGTCCGACATGGTCTAATGCTGTTGTAGCTCCTCCGCCTCAAGGTTCGACGTGTTGTGCATTCTGAGATGCTATTCTGCTCACTACAATTGTACAGAGTGGTTATCTGAGTTACCGTAGCCTTTCTGTCAGCTAGAACCAGTCTGGCCAATCTCTGTTGACCTCTCTCATCAACAAGGCGTTTCCATCCACAGAACTGCCACTCACTGGATGATATTTGTTTTTGGCATCATTCTGAGTAAATTCTAGAGACTTTGTGCTTGAAAATCCCAGGAGATCAGCAATTACAGAAATACTCAAACCAGCCCGCCAACTCAACAATCATTCCACGGTCGAAATCACTGAGATTACATTTTTCCCCAATCTGATGGTTTATGTGAACATTAACTGAAGCTCCTGACCCATATCTGAATGATTTTATGCATTGCACTGCTGCCACACGATTGGCTGATTAGATAATTGAATGAATAAATAGGTGTACAGGTGTTCCTAATAAAGTGTTCAGTGAGTGTATACTTCAGTACATTGAAATACATTTTTACCTAAAATCTTGATGTTTAAAAAAAGTCCATGGACATGTTAATCGTGAACTATCTTAATGTATTTATTCCGTTTTTACAGTTTGAGTCACTTAGTTTGCCTCAGAATGATCTCATCATTTGAATGACCAACTCTATTCATTATTATAGCTTTTCAGTGATGTCACATCACTTTGAAAGTTTGGCACAAAAAGGTTGAGGAAGTGATGAGAATAAGTCTGAATGCTGACCTATGTTGTCATGGAAATTTCTGGTGTCTGTTCACCCCAGACAAAAACACAATAGTTCTAGAACAGAAAATATCTAATTCCTTCACCAGAACCAGTTCATTCATTGGTCAGTATATATTCGCTCATGATCACACTTTGCCCGCTTGCTGTTATCCTTCTGGTCTGTGAAAGATAATCTAGTATCTATGTGTAATTGTAATTATGTAATAGATCAAACATCCTTGTCTGGATGTATTTTGTAATGCTTCCACATTGCCACTTAATGACCTCTATTCCGAACAAGCAAACTGGGATGTAAAATGGTGAAATTTTACTATTATTATTATTATCATTATTATACTTTTTTTTTATTTGTATAGCATATTATGACCCTTTGAGAGGGACTGCGAACACAATATTCTTTTAGACTTGTGCATTGGAGTAGTGTGTATGGCAAGCCGATTTAGCTTTTAATGCATCCAGCATTACTCGTTGTAATTGTATTTGTACTGGTAATATTTCAATTAAAGAACTCTACAATATATTTTCTACTAGTAATAATTCCAATTAGAGAGCTCTCTATTTGCATTTCTACTTGTAAGAATGCAATTGCAGAGCTCTACAATTGAATTACAGAGCCCTGCAATGGTATTTTACTAGTAAAAACTCCAATTAAAGAGCTCTGCGATTCAATTCTTACCAATAAAGAACAAGTACATATATATATTTATATACATCTTCCCACCTGCCAATATATACAAGCCAGATGAATATGAATATGCATGATGCGCTATTACCATAATGAGATGGCACTGAATAGAGAGCTCTACAATGCAATTCTTACTAGTAAGAATCACTATTGTAGAGCTCAAAAATTACATTTATACTAGTAAACATTCAGTTCAACAATTGCATTTTTACGAGTAAGAATTCTGATTATAGAGCTCTGCAATTGCATTCTTACTAGTAAGTAAATAAATGCGGACCTCTGTAATTTAATTAGAGAGCTCTACATTTGAATTCTTCATAGTAAGAATGTATTTGCAGAGCTCTCTAATACAAATACAGAGCTCTGCGCTTAAACATATCTTTAATGTGAATTTTTACTTGTAAAAATTCAATTAGAGCGCTCTCTAATTGGAATTCTAACTAGTAAAAATCAAATTGTAGAGCTCTCTGTTTGAAATTCTTACTAGTAATAATTACATTTTAGAGCTCTGTAATTAAAATTGAATGAGAGTCAGTGGATACTTATGACGAGTAAAAATGTAGTTAGAGAGCTTTCTAACTGGAATTCTTACTTGTAAAAATTCTATTACAGAGCTCTGTAATTGAAAATGTTACTAATAAAAATTCAATTAGAGAGCTTTTTAATAGGAAATCTTACTAGTAAAAATTCAATTATAGAGCTCCGTAATTGGAATTCTTACTAGTAAAAATGCTGGGAACATTAAAAGATAATTTGGCTTTCCATAAGCGTGAGCTACCTGGGGAGATCCCCTGCAAAGTAAACAAGGATAATCACATTTACTGTTTACTTTCGGGTCGATATGGCTTTATGACGCACACAAGAGTACATATACATATTACCAGTAGTGTACATATTTTGACCCCTTCAGTTCACCTGCCCCATTTATTGAAGTGAAACTTCAACTAGAATGTAACATTTCTAAAGACAAACACATTGTGGTATGTGATCATCCTGGTTCAACCTTGTCCTAATTTCCCATGATATTACATAGTAAATGAAATGCAAACATTTTTATTACACATTTTGTGGAATGATTTAGGCATATTCTGTAGAGTGTAGACTATTTGAGAATTGCACAAATAACGCTGTGATTTTGTGATTTTTTAGGTCTTTATACATGAAAATATAAAGCTGCATTTGTATTTTTGAAAAGGGGTCCCATGCAAGTTGATATTTTAGGGCCCCTGGCATGAAAAAGTTTGAAAACCCCTGATTTTAGGTATGCAATGATATTTAGATGTTTAATTTAAAGGAAAAACAAACTGAGTCCAAAGTATGAAACTTTGAATCCCAGGAGATCAGCAATTACAGAAATACTCAAACCAGCCCGTCTGGCACCAACAATCATGCCACGGTCAAAATCACTGAGATACATTTTTTCCCCCATCCTGATGGTTGATGTGAACATAAACTGAAACTCCTGACCCGTATCTGCATGATTTTATGCACTGCACTGCTGCCACACTATTGGCACATAAGTGTGAACTTGAAAATATTAAGTAAATTCTTCATTTGTACTCAATTCAATCATATAAAAATGAATGCTCTAGCATTCATAAGTAAACATTATTTTGGATTGTTTGTTATCTTTACAATGCGCCATCATGTATGAATCCTAAAGAGAAAACTTTGTCATATTTATTTGCTAATTTGAGTAAATTTCACAGGCAAATAAAATAAGTACAGTTTACTTAACTTTACGAAGCTGGTGTTCCCAGGATGCACCAGGTTTGAATAATTAAGGAGCTTGCATTGTATCACTGTTTCCAAGTTGATTTACACCAATTTTATTGTTGATTTTGTTGTCACATTTGGTAACTTTTTGTTTTGTGAAGTCTGAAGTTCATTTTCTATTCAAAATTACCTATTCATGATCAAAAAAATTATCTGTTGATTGTTACCATCATCATGTTTTATGCATCAGCTGTTGAGATCTGTGTTTCTATCACCATAAAAGTATGGAGCAAGGCATTAAGGTTCCCTGTGGAAGGCTTCCATATGTCATGTGGTGATTAAGTACGTGATTAAGTACGTTAAAAAAAGCATTGAAATGTTAGTACACTTTTAAAAGCACGGCTAAATTTAGTGCTACATTGCTTAAGTAAAATGTACAAACAAAAAGTAAGTAAATTTTACTTGAATCTAGGGCTGTCACGATTATGAATTTTGGCTGTCGATTAATTGTCAAACAAATAATTGCGATTATGACGATTAATTGTCTCTTTTAGGGCTTTCATGATTAATATTCATATAAAGTTTCATATGTGTGCTTCATACACATTAAGAAGTCATTTTTACATATTTAACTTCAAATATATAAATCAAATAATAAGATAAAAATTCCTGTTAAGGCTTTAAAAACCTATGAATGACGTGAAAAATTATGTTTCAATATCAAAATATTTCTAAATGTTTAAAATATGTCTCATTGGACAATTTTAGTTTTGGTCAATTTTACATTTACATTGTTGTTTTTGGACCTCATAAAATTGTATATTTTTATTATATTTATATTATGTGTTATATTATATTATACTATAATATATTATGCAATAGTAAAATATTTCTTTCCTAATTTCTTTACTTTCACATGCTCTTTGATTAAACCCAAGAGCCCATATTTCTCATGAAGCATCATTTTATCACTCCACAGAAATAGAGTAAGCATGCGTCTCCTCTCTGTCACTGCGTGTCATTAACACTGCCTGTGTAAACCCGCTATGACCAGGAATATTTGCCATTACATGACCGTTTAAAGTGAGGGCACTTTATGTTCAATATCAAAATTTACATTTGTTCTTTTAGATTTTTGTGGGAGTTTGGCACGAGCCTCTGGGGCAGCAGCGGCTCACGGCAAACTCAAATAACCGCAGTTAGACGATTATTTAATAATTGCAACAGGGCTACTTCAAAAAGATTATGGCAAAGTAAGTAAACTCTAATTGAGACGTTCTAATTAAAACCACCAAGAATTGTGTGTAGCATTGTCTTGAAAATATGGTCTGTTAAAATTACTGCTGCAGAATAGACTGGTTTATAGATCTACCCTCACTCATATAATACAGAGGATGTTTTGCAATTAGTCATGCGTAAAATCAAGCATGCTTGTGTTCATTAAGGCTAAACTCATAGTTGAGGTGGTTGTTTATATTGTTGAACACAGAGCTGATTTAGTATTTTTCTGAAGTATTTAAATGTTAGTGAGCTACTGTCTCATCAGTTCTTTATAAGCAGGCAGTCACAATTCACTTTGAAGTATGTTTTGACTGTGGTGCCTCTTGTTCCTTGTTGTGCCAACACAAGCCACTTTGTTGGTGTTACTTTAATTGAGGCCATGTGAAATCCACCTCTCTTGTTCTGTTAAACGTCTGTTGCCATAAAAGCTGTGAAGATTATGGAGCTTAACTGCACTCTTCAGTTTGTCTTTGCTTCATAAAAACACACATAGCACTTCATTATAAAACCTTGGGTTAAACTTTTAAGAAATAATACAGCATTTGACGTGATATTTCTTTATAGCATTTCAAAATCTGAACTACAGTCCAATCAGTCAAAATATTGTAATATGAGAATGTAAAAATGTAAAACACACTTATTCCAATTCCAATGAGAACAGCCTGATGTCATAAAATAACCTTTTCAAGTTACACAATAACTTCTTATTCTCTAGTTCTTTAGACAACCATTTACTGTGTGGTGCTGGAGCTTCAAAAGTGCACTCATTAATATTTTGTGTATTATATGCTGACACCTAGCAAGGTAGATGCAGTAACACGCAAAACAGTTCTCAGTTATGTTACTGTTCAAATGCACTTTTCGCAATCGTCCATTATTCATTTGATAGCATTAAATGAGATTAAATTAAAGCATCCAATTAGAGGGAGTTATCGAGATAATTCGAATCACTTCCCTTAGTGGCCGAAGCTGCAAATGTTATTGAACATATCAGCATGTGTTAGCTCCAGTTTCCAGGTGAAATGTCCACAGAGTGGCGCCAAAAGCGAGTTGTAAATAATGTAATACAGTCAACAGGAATGCATATGCATATTTTATTAACAATATGCCCTAACCCCAATCCTAAACCTAACTTTCGGTAAAGTAAGGTGCTGCAAAGAACCAGAACTTTATTTGTAAGACTGTAGTTTTTACATGTATTCATTTGGCAGACATATTTATCCAAAGCGACTTTTTTTCTTTTCTTTTTTTGTCAGCATGCATGTTCTCTGGGAATCGAACCCATGACCTTGGTGTTGCTATTGCCACGTTGAGCTCGTTTGGCTTATGTGTGCATATACTGTATATTCCCAGACAGGAGGCCCTTGATTCAAATTCAAGTTCCCAAGGGAAAGGTGAGATACGGGGAGTTTCAGGGCTTCCTCTCAGTGCTAGAAGATGCAGAATAGAAAGTGACTGGCAGATCACCTCCTCCTCTCCCCGACATGCTGGCCAGCCGGCTCCATGATTACAGAGTAAGAGTCAAAGTTATTTCCCCTCTGCTAATGCCCAGCATACACCTAAACATGGTGGAAGTGCAAAGGAGTTAGGATGTTTTTCGCAGCTGTTTGAAGTGCCTTGTCTTTATGGGAAACATCTGGAGTATCCCAAACAGACAACGTACAGCTGGCCCTACAAAGAGGGCACATGGCACAAACACCCGATCTAAATACAACTCTCATGCAGACTGCCTCAGGCATCCAAGTATCTGTACTCTCCCTGTGCAGTAACATGCAAAAACACAGCGCCAAATTGAGTGCTGATATTTACACATGCACAAAAAATGGTCTTATACTAATTAGAAATATATTTGGCTTGTAATTAAAAGCATAAAACCTGAAAACGTTGCCTCTCAATTGAGTAATATCTCACATAAAAATTCATTAGTGGTAAGACACAGTTCTGAGTACTGTATCCCTGCGTGTTGTCTTTTAAAATTATGCTGTTTATGTTCTTTGATAACAGGTGTGCATTGGTATAACAGTGATTGTGGATTTGTTTGTCAGTGGAGGTTGGAGCAGATGCATTTGGGTGGTTGCTTGTGGCTCAGACCAGGTGTGGGAATTTGAATTTTATGCATCTTATTTGGTTCATGACTTATTTGCTTCAGCCAGCCCATCCCACAGCTGTTTGTGTTGTCATGCATCGCTGTGGCGGTTTTGTGTTTGTAGCACATATTCTGTGTACTGCTAAAGAATTGTAAAATAAAAGCTTTTGAGAGATTTTCTCCACAGATGTATTGAGTATCAAGGACTTCACATGCTAAAAGTCTAAATGCAGAATTTGCAGTTGAAGTTGTACAACTGTATTAGGTACACTCTTTTAGAGATATAAAAGGATAGTGCAATTAAAATGAAAATGCTGGCATAATTTAGTCACCCTCATGTGTTCCAATCCCGTATGACTTTCTTTCCTCCATGGTGCGCAAAAGGAGATGTTAAGCACAGGGCACAACGGTAAGAAACCTTTTTTTCTGCTGAAAAAACTTTCCACTTTTACTTTCCCCAAAAGAAAAAAAAATTATACATTTTATTTCAATGTATTTTTTTGCCAGAAATAATATTTATATTTTTAATTTCATGTTACATCCTTACAAAAAACAAGTTTTGCTTGAAAACAATGGCATAAGATGTAAAATATTACTGATTGGTGTGCCATTTTTAACCAGTTCTTACTAGGGCTGGATATTGATACAGAGTTCCTGATTCGATTCTGATTCAAAAGCTATTGATTCAGTTCCGATTTTGATTTGATTCTAAAGCTGTGAATTATACAGCGGACCTTCTAATTAGGTACATTACAAAAATATTACTTTTACTTATTATATTTTATTAGTTTTTCATCATTTTGGTCACATTTTGGCTTTTTAAAAATGAACAAATCCAAGTATTCATTCAATCAATAAATAAAATATTATATATCATATATTATTTTTTGTTACATGTTTATTGTTTAATTAAATAATTTGTACTATTTACAAGTATTTACATTGATTTGTTGAACATGTGCTAAAACCGGTACTGTCTCTTTAACAAAACTGGCATTTCAAGTGTCTGTAGATGAGTGCATGTTAATGAGAGAGGACTCAAATGGCTTTCTCTCATCTGTGCTTTTTGATCAACAACTGACTAAAAGTACAGAAAGGGTATTAAAAGAGACATTATTCAAAGACAAATGGGTCGTGTGAAACTCGTCTTTGGACACACATTACACGGAACAACTTTTAAGACCGAAACATACTCTACGCAAGGACGTGAACGCAGACGCATTTGGCAACGCAAACTCGATTTCACACATCATTGCATACTAAAATGTGTCAGACCTCAATTCATAACTTAACACAGCTACACATTTCATTCTCAATGTTGCCGCAACGGGCGCTAGAGCAAGATTAGTGTGAACTCTCTGCTTCTATGGTGCTTTCTCTTTCAACTCAACTACTGTCATGGCTGAGCAACAGTTTGAAGAGAAAATTGCTGATCAAATAAGTTATGGTCAATATATTTATAGCTACTCACCTGAATAATAAAACATACAGTTTAATGGCACATACATTTGAAGGTAACTCTATCGCCCCTTTGAGTACTGAGGTTTGTTCCCACCACGGTAACACAAGAATGTACATTAAGCATGTTCAACCGGACTGTGCATTGGCTATGTGCTGGTCAACTCTCACATATGCGTTCACGTACTTGCATAGAGTATGTTTCGGCCTTCACTCTCAACATGCGGTAAAACGATCTCGTTGCTGAATACTCCATCACCATACTACAGAATTACTGGTGAGTAAAATGTAAACATTTACCAGCCAGTTGACAAATATATACATTTTAGTCACATAGCGCAACATTTGGTTGCAAATGCGAGTGATTTCCTTTCATTGTAGTGGAGGGTTGCGCATAGGGTAAAAGATCATTCTTGGGATTTAAGATTCTATATCGAAATCGTTCAAATAAAGATCGCGATGCATCGGAAAATCAGTATTTTTCTCATCCCTAATTCTGATGCCTTCAAAATTATGACAAGATGATGCAGCATTTTTCCTGATTGGGCAAGTGGCAGTTTTGTCAACTTGCCCGAAACTCTCTCACACTGGCTCCTGGCCTGCGGGCCATCCTGAAAATCAAATCCATCAAAAGGAGAAGGTGAACACGCTGGAGCCAATGCAAACCCGTCTGATAGGAAATGGCGCTTGTCAGTGAGTCGGCATAATGTGGCCGATCCTAGGGTACTGGAACTTTTGTAAACAACATATGTGATCATGTTGAAATAGAGGCACCACATTTCCTTAGCTTTTTCGTGTAGAGAGTAAATGAATCAGTTGGAATAATAACTGTAACTATTGTAACTCATTAGTACCCATTCTTTTACATATAATGCAACACCATTCTTACGACTTTATCTTCAGCTGGAAAGTCTGAAACTCACGAATATTATGCATCTGGTTTTCTTTATTGTTAAACATGTATTGCCTAAGGTCATGTAATGTGTTATCTCTATCTTACTGTGAATGCTTTGTGATTTGTGAGGTCAACATGTTCACACAAGAAGTTAGCATGTTGTTTTCGAGAGTTCTAGTACCCTAGGATCATCAACATTATGCAGACTCCCTGATAAGCGGCATCTCATCAGAAATGTATTCAGCAGTTCCAATGTGTTTACCTTCCCTACCAGAAGTGCATGGCATCAGCAGCGTGGGAGACCAGGGTTTGGGGTCACACAATTAGTGACGAGTGCAATTCGGAGGTTGCATTTTCCCCTCTAACAATACATTTTTACTCAACTGATGGTTAGGTTTAGATTTGGGGTTTGCGATGGGGGTACAGTTTATAAAATATGCAGTCTAGTGCTGTCAGTCATTTAATCATTTAATTTTTCATAGTGAATCACGATTAATCGCAGATTTAGAAAGTACTGAAATTTTACTCTAAATCTATATCTTTTCCTGTCAAAATGCATTTATTTCCTTCTTAGGAAAGAAAACAAAACAATATGTAACAATTAAAACTGTCAGAATTAATGCATTAACGCATGCAATTAATTGAAAAAGTTTAATGCGTTAATTATTTTTAATCGCGATTAAGGCATTTACCGTCAATACAGCATACACCATTATAAACACTTGTTAGGAGGGAGGAACCTTTGCGATGTGTCTGCCCGGAATCATTACACTGATGCACACTTCATCAAATGATGGAGAAAGGACCTCTTAGTGCTATTTGATGTACAAAACAAACCCAAATGGGACTTGTGATAGAAACAAGTATTTTTCAGCCTATGTAAGGTGCATTTTAATTACCACAGAAGCATGGCAAGTCTTAACTATCACCAAAACGAAGAATGAGACTTTTTTGTCATGTAGAGTTCAAAGAGACGCTTGACTCTGGTGTTGACGCTCTGATGCAAATCATGAACACAGCTTCACGAATGCTGAAGGAAAGCGGTCAGCCACAGTCTACTGGCAGATTAATATTGTGGAGGATAAGAGTTTAAGATGCCCATTGCAATAAATATGCAACCTATGGGGAGACTAGTTCTTTTAATTAGTCAAACTCCCACACAGACTTTGGGAAACATTTAATGTTACTTGAAATGGTGCTGTTTTAGTGAAGTTCTATCTTTATACTGTGTTACACTTTGTTTGGAAAATGCTAATAAAGCATTATATTAATACATATTGTTTTCTTTTCTTTCCTAAGATGGAAATAAATGCATTTTGACAGGACAATAAGTCTATAAGTATATATAGTGTCAAATTTCAGCACCTTCAAAATCTGCGATTATTCACGCTTAACTACAAAAAATTATGCGATTAATCGCGATTAAAATTTTAATCGACTGACAGCACTAGTGACAATATAATGCTTTATTCACATTTTTCAAACAAAGCCTTCCATAGTATAAAGACAGAAATACACTAAAACAGCACCAATTTAAGTTACATTAAACGTTTCCAAAAGTCTAAGTGTGAGTTTGAGTAATTGAAAGAACTAGTCCCAACATAAGTTGCATATTCATTGCAATGGGCATTAAATCTCTTAAACTCTCATCCTCCACAATATTATTCAGCTGGCAGAATGTAGCTATCCACTTTGTTACAGCAATCATTCATGATTCGCATCAGGGTGCCAGCGCCAGCCTCAAGCGCAGCTTTGAACTCCACATTAAAAGCACTTGCAGACAAAAACGTCTCATTCTGAGTTTTGGTGATAGTTAAGACTTGGCATGCTTCTGCGGTTATTAAAATCCACCTTACTTAGGCTGAAAAATATTTGATTTCTGACACAAGTTCCATCTAGACTTGTTTTTTACAGCAAATAGCATTAAGAGCTCCTTTACCCATGACTTTATCACTGACATGGAAGTGCTGTTGTGTGTGTTGTGAAGTGCAGTGTTATGACTCCGGTCGGACACATCGCAAAGGTTCTGCCCTTTCAACCAGTGTTTATACTGGTTTATGCCGTAAATGAGTTAATCACAATTAAGAAAAATTAATGTGCTAAACTTTTAAAATTAATTACGTGTTAACGCATTAAGTTTGATCGCTCTGATGCATTCCTCTTCACTGTATTACTGCCCTGTACAGCTGAAAACAACTAGCTACACAACTCGCTTTTGGCACGCCTCTGTGGGCATTACACCCAGAAAATGGAGCTTGCATGTGCTCATTCGCCCAACAACATTTACCAGTGTTTCGAATTTCTTTAAGCTCAGGCCAATTTTAACTTAAGAATAGTCAACCTACTGTTTATGATTTCACTGTGAGATTAGTCTGGTGTGGTTGCAGTGATCCTGACTTGCCCTTGAAGAGCTCTACATGTCACATACTTTCTTTCCTTACAGAAGGATGGGCCATAGACAATACCAAAGTAGTTACACCTTCCACCTCTGCTTCCTTTTCTTCCCTTGAGCCCTCAAACCAGCACCTGGTTGCCAGAGCATCAGCAAGTGAATTACTCTCAATATACTTTGTGTTAGCGGACACATTGTTGTGAGCTGTTAGGCTGTTGGCCTGCCCTGTGAAGTCTTTATGCTCTCGAGAACTTGAAAGGCGTGTTATGATATAAGGACAGTTTTGGGCCAAACAACTTAATGGTGAAGAGGCACTTGAGAGGTGGATGGATGTTTATTTGGGTGACAGACAATGAAACTGACGCAGATAGGTGGTGCAGAAAACTATTTTTAGAGGGGCCTTTACAGCCCTCATACATGGCAGGGTGAGTTTATTGGAGCAGAAAGCTGTCATTCTTTTAGGCAATGATAGTGCTCCATTTAGCCCCAGCTCATGGCCAAGAATACATGTGTATTAAGTGACCACACCTGTCTCACTTCGCCTGTCCTGCATTTCAGTGAGATGTTTATTTGAATGGACTGAATGCAGTGTATATTGTATTATATGAATAAGTGGGAATTTGGGGGTGAATGTATGTTGCAAGACATTTCTATGTGTAATGTGAATATTAAAGTGGCTCTTTAATTAAATTATAATATTATTTACAAAGTTTAATTTTAAAATAGATTTATGCAAATACAGTGGGGTCCAAAAGTCTGAGACCACTTGTGAAAATGTTTCTCATTTGCATTCTTTTCTAATTTAAAAGTAAAAGTCTAATTGGAAAATTTGGATGAATTTTGGAATTTCATGGTATTTGATATGTCCCCCTTTTGCATGCACTTGAGCTGGCATGAACTCCACAAAATTGTGCAAAACCTGATTATCCATGTTATCCAGAGCATCTTGTGTGTTTCAATGGAAACAGGGAAATCTGGCCTTTTGTACAAAGGAGTTAACAGGATCAATGTCACAAATTTGCTTACATTTGGTTAGTGACCTAGTAATAGTGCACAATCTAATTTTTTTTTCACCTAATTTACATCATAAACATTTTCTCTTTTTTTCTTTCAAATTTCTAAAATGTTCTGGTTAATAATAGATTTCAATAAAGAAAAATAAATAAAGAAAAATCCCAGATTTTCAACGTGGTCTCAGACTTTTGCACCCCACTGTATTTAGAAGCTTTCCAGTTTATTGCAACAAATGCTGAAATTCCTCTATCCAAAAAGACAATTGAGTTTCGGGGCACTTTTGGGTCAGAAGTGGCATATTCTTTGTCATTAATGTCACCTTTTGTTATCTAAAGCTTACGTGCCAGTGAAACATGGAAATGCATAACTCTGTTTGCATAGAGTGTCAGTTTGTGGAATGCACTATAGGAAGGACAGTATTGGCAGTTGTTCTAGAGAAAAAACCAATCAGGGTGTCACAAAGGCCCATCTGACATATCCCCTCATTAGTCAGGACACAAAAAAAGGAAGGGCTCATACCACTTTAAACGGGATCCCCTTTCATTGAATTGCGTGCTTGGAAGGGCTACAGTGAAGTCCGCCATTAAACCTTGGGTGAAGTTCACAGAAGTTAGGCAGAGGATTCCACTCCGAGGAGTGACTGCTTGGCTCTGTGTGGACGATAAAACCACTCAGTCTGTACAATGGGCCTTGGCAAGGTAAACAACAGAAGGAGAGTATCTTGGCTGCGCTGTCCTTGTAGAAATATCAGCCACAGCACTCCAGGCGGGTCCACATAGTCTAGTGGCACAAGTCTGTGAGTATATTTTTAGCTTGACCAGGGAAAGGCCCCATTCTATAGTTGTATGCTGTGAGATTTTGGAGTTTTAGGTGTTTTACACTGTCAAAGCTGTCATTTTCATTGCAGTATTAGACGGCCCTGTGAACTGTAATGTTGTTGAACATATTTAAATTATATCAGTTGAAGCATTAGCTTTGGCAGCCCTAAAATAATCTAAGCTGAATATAGAAAACAATGAAAAACTCAAACTAACAGCCATTGAGTGAGAACAAGTGTCATAAAATAACTTTCTCATTAAAGGGATATTCCAGGTTCGGTACAAAACAAGGCCAATCGACAGCATTTGTGGCGTAATATTGATTTCCGCAAAAATTAATTTCGACTCATCCCTCCTTTTCTTTGAAAAAAGCAAAAATCTGGGTTACAGCAACACGCTCTCACAGCGAAATCGTAAGGATTCGTACGACTTTTCTAAATCTGGCTAATTCGTATTATATCGTATGACTGCACTTATATGAATTTGTATGATTTTCACCACAGCCAATGATGTTGCTGGACATCGTTTCCATCTAATACGTGACAGTTACTTGCTTCTGTCACACACAACAGCTTCCTATCATGTTTACACACCCTACTGATTGGTTAAGTTTAGATAAGTGGTTTGGGTAACTGCATAATATTAATAAACATGTCCTTAACGCCTCGTGCGCGGAACTCACTCTTACTTCCACGTTAGACATCCGGCATTTGCACGTGATGAAATCGTATGAATTTATAAAAACAAAACTGTATGAAATAGCCAACTCGTAAAATATGTACAAATTTTCATGAGATCGGGTTGGTTACAATGAGGCACTTACAAGATTTAAAATACTCACTCTTTCAGAAGTATAGCCACAAGACATAAACTCTATGCATTTTAACATGATTTTAGTGTGATAAATCACTAACTAACCTATTCTGTGTAAAGTTATAGCCAATTTTACAACTTTGTTGCATTGATGATGTGATGTCAACAAACCCTACAACCCTAAAACCCTAAAAATAAAGATTTAAACAACTTCACAGCTCAGATAAAACAAGTTTTAACAGAAGAATTAATGTAAGTGCTTTTATGAAATTATAAACTGCACATTTCTGCCTTTAAACCCTCCAAACATTGTCCCATTCACTTCCATTGTATGTGCCTCAATGTAACCTCGATTTTTGCTTTTTTTAAAGAAAAGGAAGGGCAAGTCAAAATTATTATTTGTGGTAATGAACACTATGCGACAAATGCTGTCAATTGAGCTAAACTCCTATTGAACCTGGATTATTCCTTTAAGGGGCAATATTTGTCCCTTGATTTGATTTTCAGGGGCATTTTTACCTATTTCTAACCATTTAAAACAAACTGTGTCTCATCCGTTGATGAGACACAGTTTATCAGTAAAGTAATACAATTCTCAAGATGGAGAATTTATTACCTCTTACCCTAAAAATTCTATCAACATCATCACTCATGTTTTGTGCCAAAAAATATACAAATAAAACACAGAATAATTCATTAAAAGGGTATTTTTATTCCCACATTTTTTTTTTTTTTTTTATTTTTTTTATTCTGGGGCATTTTTGCCTTGTTCCCGCCTTAATTTCTGACCCTGGTGACAACTAATAAAAACTAAACTAAATTAGAATTACAAACTGAACATATAAAATGGAAATAAAAGCTCAATTAAATACCCAAACTGAGCCCTGTTTTATTGAACTTTTATTTCCTTTTGTTGGTGCTTGGAAGAACTGAACAACTCTCAGGTGACTATGATTTACATATTTATTAACTTCCATTTAAGTTAGGGTATCATCATGTGCACAGCACATACATCACAATATTTAACAGGACCTGTATAAAACTACAGACAATATTTAGTAAATGTCAACAGGATTCAGATCACACTACTACAGAACTCATACATCAGCCCAACTGCTATAGAGCTCTGCCATGGATGCAAATACAACCGGCAGTTAATGGATGATAAGCCATATGGGAATTTGACAGAGAAGCGGTTTATAGTTTATTTCAATACACTGCATACATCCCAGTTCATAAACACAACAAACAAACTGCAAATTTGTCATTATTTTGGACACTATTTTGTTGTTTTGGAGTGACAGTTTGTTTGCCAAGGACGATGAATTTCTGTTTACCATCAGGCTACTAGGTCATGCCTGTTGATATTGCATTTTTTTTTTTTTTTTTTGGTTAAACAAATCAAGTCCAGTCATTTGTCTACATTGTGATGAGGGTCAGTGAAACTATTTGCCTTCAGTGGCCATTCGGTCTATTATAAACAACATCCACACTGATGCAAATCATGTTCATTTGGAAAGAGGTTTGTCACGGTTGTGAAAAAGGGAGAAATACAGAGAAAACTTCTCCAGCATTAGTTCAGGGAGCTCAGAGTCATCACCTGAAACAAACTGATGTGCACATCCGTGCAGGGCATGTAAAGTAAAAAATGGCAAATTTGCACACGTAAAAACATCAACAAGGTTTTGAGATTGCATTAAATAAAAAAAATAAAAAAATAAAACATTTTGAGAGTGTGTTTGTTTAATGCTTTTGATGTCAATTTTATCTTTAAAACTTTCCCATCAAAATATGTTCAAAAGAATATTTTTCTAAAGAAGTTGCTGAAGAAGTTTTCTAGACTCTCCATTCATTTTCAGTCCAGTTTTAAACTCACTGCAACTTATACGGAAAGACTCGACAAAGGAACATTTTCATATTCTCTCAATTACCTGCAGGCCTCTATAGCCGTGATGATGACAATAAGGAATGCTTTTTTTAACATAACATCTTGCAAATATATTTTGAAAATGTTTAAAGTGGAAAGCTTCTTTTTCCCTGCATGAATATATACGTATTGTAATATTTACTTTACCTGCACGAAATACCAGATTTAAAAGCAGCTTCTCAGTTTTACACCATATTATGTTTACAAAATCTATAAAGAAAAAATATAGGGTTACTGGTTGAGCATATAGTATAGTCTAACAGCTGTCTGCAAATATTTCCAACATGATTATACTTTCTAAAAGTAAATCACAGGGTAAAGATAGCTCAAACGTGACAAGGCGCAACTAGGACGCAATGGCTGCCTGAACTTCACAGAGAGGCAGTAGCCTCAGAAGACTTAGACCTAAACATTCAGCTGATTTTTAATCAGTTGGAAACTGCATGAGGTAGAAAACGACTTAATAAGCCTCGATATGCCTGCTCGTAACTTACTGTGGATGTTGTGACATTGTTTTTACAGTAAACTCTAAGGTGACTTACACACCACAACACTATAACTTTTTGTTTACATGTATACTGATCTTTTGGTTCCCCTTAGACACCTGTATCTGTCCTATGCCACATAGAAGACTGACTTGAACTTGGCATTGTAAAGCATGTATTTTTAAAAGGGGTTCAGGGTACAGTCTCTGCATTGCATGTATTGCAATGCACACCGGTGCCTTTGAGTTTTTAATTTCTTCCTATGTTTGTTAAAGAAGTTACCTATCTCTACCCAGAGCCTTAGAGATGTGACAAAGATTGACTGTGGATCAGTTCAAAGTTCAACCCCCCGGCAGAGCTAAAAACAGATTTGAAGGGGTAGAACTTCAGTAAGCTAAAGTAAGCCAATACTGCTTCAGTTAGATCGAGCTCCGCACAAAAGAGCTCAGAAATTGGACAATTGCTCCAGTGCTAATACTGTGGAGGCTGATACACCTTAACGAGTCGGAGGCTTGACCTAAGACTTTTAGATATGCTTTCCAATGAAGGACACATACCAACTCTCCAAAACGGTCATTTTAGAACAGCAAAAAAAAAAAACAGTGCAAAAACATAATGTGTACATTGAAGGAATTTCACTTGTAGATAAACATGTACAGTAGCAGCAACGAGGATAAATTAACAAATAACAAATAAATTAATTGTTTTCTCTTCCACGTGGTGATGCAATAAAAAATCGACAGTTATAAATAGTCTAATATATACATACATGACACGATACACTCAACCTCATATTTAGGTAACCTCTGTAGAAAGTGCATCGTCCGCGTTCCTACATTTGCACCCCTCCAAATGAGCTCAGATTCTAGGCAAGAAATGTGTCACCGTCATGGCTGTTGATATTCGATTTCCTTTTTTTGTTTTGCCAGTCTTGCTCAGTCCAATGTACATCCCAGGATACGCCACCGATTCGTACGCATTGTAGTTGTTTGCAAGGAGCTTTTCTCTGAATTTGCATTCATTTTTGTACTGCACCTAAAATGTGGGAAATAACAATTATTAGTGTTTTATTAGATTTTTTTTAAGACTGTCTTTTGTTATACATTTATATGCTATAGCACTGTTCATGCAGCGCAAGAATTGGAGAGGATTCTTATTGTCATAAGTATCATCTAGTCTATCTAATCTCAAAAGAAGAAGTCAATATGTCCTTAATACTGTTTTGAGACAATCGAGTAATTAGATCCATGACTTTGACACTTAATCAGTAAATGGGTTAAATGTATATAGGGTGAATACGGTAGGATAGTTGGATACTTAAAGGAATATTCTGGGTTCAATAAAAGTTAAGCTAAATCGACAGCATTTGTGGCATAATATTGATTACCACAAAAAATTATTTTGACTTGTCCCTCCTTTACTTTAAAAAAAGCAAGAATCTGCGTTCCAGTGAGGCACTTACAGTGGAAGTAAATGGGACCAATCTGTAAATGTTAAAATTGAATTTGAAAAACTCACTATTTCAACATTATAGCCACAAGACGTAAACAATATGGGTATTAACATGATTTTAGTGTAGTAAAATCACTTACTAACCTTTTCTGTGTAAAGTTATAGCCAATTTGACAACTTTGTTGCCATGACAATGTAATGTCAACAAACAATAAAACCCTAAAATTACTGTAAAAATTACAATTTAAACAACTTTACAGCTCAACTAATACATGAGATTTAACAGAAGTATTAATGTAAGTGCTTTTATAAAATTATACGCTTTGCATTTCTGTCTTTAAACCCTCCAAAAATTGGCCCCATTTGCTTCCATTGTAAGTGCCTCACTGTAACTTTTTTTTTTTTTTTTTTTTGTAGTAATCAATATTATGCCACAAAAGCTGTCGATTGAGCTTGACTTAAATTGATCCCAGAATATTCCTTTAAAATCAAGATTTAATTCATCCTAAACTAGTTTGGGATGACATTGATGTACACTGTAAAAAAGAAAAAAAAAAGAAAAAAAAATTTACAGCAAAAAACAGGCAGCTGTGGGTGCCAAACATTTACTGTAAAAAATACGGCGACCATGTTTCAGGATTTCAGAATTTTATGTAATTTTGATGCCTGTATATTTTATGGTTCATTACCATTCATTAATGGATATAAACTTGATACACTAATATTCTTGAACTATAAAAATCTACTTGTTAATTTATAATGCACTGCTAATATTAGAAGTAATTGCAGAAAAGCACATGATGACATAAAGTTCATCAATAGAGGCCTTTCCAGGAGAAATCACCAGTTATCATGATAGACAGTGTGCTCAGTGTCACTCACTTAAACACTAAACACCGTCACGGTAACATGTGAGATTAAAATAATGCAATAAACATTAACTAAATTACATAAAATATAACACAGAACACCCCAAAGTACATAACTGATATTAAAAATAAGAAGAAACATAATTATTCCCATAAAATATAATGAAATGTGATGGGTCACGCAGGGAATTCTGGGAACACCTGATTACTGTTTTTTTTTTTTTTTTACCGTAACTTTAACAATAATTTACTGTAAAAAGTACATGTGCTCTCTTGTTAAACATAATATATTAACATTAATAATACGGTAAAATTATACTTCTTACATCAATGTTTTTTTGTTTTTGTTTTTACAACATTTAACCATAAAATTGCATGTATTTACTTGTTAAATGTATTATTATTTTCTACTGTATATTTTAAGGTAACTACCTGTTAACCAATTAACGTTATTTACTGTAGAATTTTTACAGTATTTTACCGATAAAATTACGGACATTTTTTACAGTGTAGCCTGATTTCTACCTGACTTTACCTGAATTCATCATACCTAGCATCAAATAGCGCTAATTGTGTTTCTTTGGAAATTTTGATGCTTTCGTGGCCCTGACTATAGCCTGTGCATGAATGAACCGGGGAGGCATACAGCATGCAGCATACAGTTTGGGTGGTCCTCTTTGGCCGGTTCATCTTTACTCTGGGAAGGACAGTAGGTGCATGTGTTGGCTGGCAATGCTAAGAATGGAATGCGTAGTCTGAATGATCTACTGCGCTACCGTTCCTGGGTTTGTCCGGCCCACAATGAAAACACAACTAAGAACTGGAAGCACGCCATTAATGAATCCAACAATGTAACGCTGTCGGAGACTGCGAGGAGGGGAGGTTGGGGGTTGGGGTAACTCAAGTACAGGGTGATATGTCATCGAGCTCTGATAAGAACCTTCACGGGCGGAAAGCTGTCGTAAATCATTTCATACACTTACAGATCCGTAAAGCTTCCCTTTGCTGTTCATGGCCACGAATAGACCGCTCTGGACGCCAAACAGTGTCACAACTCCCCTCTCCACCGGAGATATCTCGAGAAGACCTGAAACACACAACAAAGAAAATAAATGACCTTGTTTGCTTTATATCTTTAGCCCTGTCTGGCAACTCCCAATGATGACTGCCTTTCTAAAAATTGGAAGTGTTTACGTTTAGTTTGCCACAGCATCCTTTTTGAAGGAAATGACACATTCCGCCTATTCAGATTTCCCATATGAAGTGCATGTAGTCTTTCTCGGAACCACCAGTATGTAGGCCATCAAATGGTCACTTCTACTTTTTGTATAAATAAAAATGAATGAAATGAAGAAGAAAAAAAAGGTTATTTTTGTTATTGAAAATGTCAGATAGGTTTTTCCCTCAATGAATAACTTGATTCGACTTTGGAAGATCCTCGAAATTATGCGCAGACCACTTAATAAAAAGACTGTATTTACAGGATGATGTAAAGGTATGTAATGTATGCCAGCTCAGTCTTGTTTAATAACCGAAACAGCGCAAACCATTTGTGTAACTTTGAAGACACGCATAAAAGCGCGTCATTAAAAAGAGACAGATGTTCCAAACTCCTGCCTGTTATGCACATGCAGTTGTACATTAATTAAACACGCACGAGCAAAGGGTTAATCCACCGTAAAGGTTGAGTTGATCTCGCTCCTAACTTTAGGCTTTGGGATTTTGGCCCTGTTCCGACTCTGCTCTGGTTACAGAGACCTGTTGCGTGCGTAATGCAGGATGCCAGATCCTGGCGCACTAAGCTACCACACCTGACTTGATTCGAGGAATGTAAATAAAAAGGCTACAACAGTGTTTGTTGTTGTTTTCCAATTAAAATGGCATGATGTAGAATTGGCAAAATAATAACTACCGGAGCGCGCAAAGTTTATTTTGCCATTAATACTGTGCATATATATATATATATATATATATATATATATATATATATATATATATATATATATATATATATATATATATATATATATACATATTAGCTTTTCGTAATTCTGTAGGCTAATTCGTATTTCAACTGGGTGCCAATTTCAAACAACACTCAAAGTACGTTACATGCTTATCTATCCAACAGCCAGTTCAACATAACTGGAAATAATCTATTCAACTTACTGTAGCGGTTTTCGTTGTGCACGCCGGTAATTCTACCGTCCGGTAATACTTGGAGATGAAACCCAATGCCAACATTGCAGTAGAGACGTCGCAGTCTTTTAATGCCCGTAAGATATTCGCTGTCCCGGCTGATGTCTCTCTTTTCCCCGGGGATTCGAGCTAAAGAGCGAGAGTAGAGTGTCTCCCAGCGTCGCTCCACGGGGCCGCTCTGTCTGCCGGGCAGCGGAGCGCAGCGCACTGAGCTTGTCACAAGTCCCAGAACCAGTATTGGTAAGAGGGCCGATTGAACACTCATCCTTCTGACCAACATGGACACAGGTGAGTGTCTGAAAGAGTTGAAGAGTCGTCTTTCTTTGTGTTGACAGCCAAAAAGACGCACAAATGCCAAAATAGACTAACCACGGACAGAGGTAAGGTCAACCCAAGTGAGCGGCATGAAGTCGCGCTCAGTGGGTTTCCTCTCTGGAGATAGACACTTCAAGCTGTTTTGCTTTCACACAAAAGTTGAAAAAATGTTGACCGTCAATATGCTAGCCCCGCTCAGCCATGCCACTTTTCCCTTGCCGACGATATTTATATCTGCAGTGAAATTACATCACACACTACCTAGTGCATGACGGATCAGCCTTATGCGCCACTCCGAATACACCGATTCCTTATAATGTGCGCACGTTTAAGCCGTGGGCAGTGAGACTACAGGTCGCGTGTGTGCGCGCGCGTCTGTGGGAGAGACAAACGTCATAACTGCTCCCTTACAATACAATAAAACAACTTTCACGTTGTAAGAGCATTGTCAATGGGAATAATGCTTTTATCAGTTTCAGATCAGCAAACGCTTAAAAATAGCCCCGGCTTTTCTTTGTGCAAAGCTTCCTACATAATCGGACAGAAATAAAAGAACTGATGTATGTGAGGATGTAAAATAGGAAATCACAAAGTGAACAGGCTGCAGTGTCAGACAGGAGACAGTTCTGTAAATGAACAATAACAGGAAAGCAAAAAAAAAGTCGAATTCAACGAATTGCAAATACTACCAATTTAAGAAGTAAAAGAAAGTGGCAATGCTCTATGAAAAAGGGAATACTGTGATAAAATAGAATAGGACACACACACACACACACACATGTTGGTGAAGCTATCATTATGAGGACTCTCCATAGACATAATGATTTTTATACTGTACAAACTATAGATTCTAAACCCTAACCCTAACCCTACCCCTAAACCTAACCCTCACAAAAAACTTTATGCATTTTTACATTTTCAATAAAACATCGTTTAGTTTGTTTTTTAAACTATTCGAATTATGGGGACTCTAGAAATGTCCTCATAACCCACATTTATAGGATAATACCCTTGTAATTACCAGTTTATAACCTAAATAAAGTCCTCGTAAACCACTTAAACCTGCCCACACACACACACACACACACACACACACACACAAACTCACTCACACACACATACGTTGGGTTTTCATGTTTTATGAGGACTCTCCACAGACATAATTATTTTTATACTGTACAAACTTTATATTCTATCCCCTAACTCTAACCCTACCCCTAAACCTAACCCTCACAAAAAACTTTCTGCATTTTTACATTTTCAAAAAACATAATTTAGTATGATTTATAAGCTGTTATAAAGCTTATAAAGGTCCCCATGAGGACCGACTTATTGTCCCCACAACGTCCAAAATGTCAGGTTTTACTATCCTTGTGGGGACATTTGATCCCCACAACGTAAGGAATACCTGGACACACACACACACACACACACACACACACACACATATATATATATATATATATATATATATATATATAAAACAGAGTGTTGTTTTGCCATTGTGCGTCACCTCACTTTGCTAATGGAGTGCTTAAAGAACCATTGGATGTCCCACAGTCATCGTGTAAGGACTGCCAGATAATGCATCCTGACAATTCAGTAGCTGACTTTCTTACGAGTGTTCAGTATAGTCAATGTCGTGCGTCATAGCATTGTGGGGGAGAAAAATGTAAACCGCTGGAAACATCACACTGTGTGTCAAGCTTTCACCGCGGCCCCAGGTAATGCGCGCTCCCTGCTGCTTGGGATGCGACGTAAACGGAAAGACCATGGGGGATGGTGAAAACACTTATCAACATAAAAGTAAGGCACATTTTTTTCTCTCCTTGAAACCTCACCGGATCGTCATTTGCGCAACTATTGAAGGTGCGTTTCGTAAGGACAGTGCGTGGAAGTTATTCCGCGCAAATACTAACACTTCTCTAACACAGGCAGTTTAGCTGAATGAATATCTTAAGTGACACTTGAGAGTGTATTTACTATATTGTTGCCTACTCATTGAGTCACTTTTACAAAGGTGAGATTATACGTCTATGCCCCCAAGCATGTTTCTGTATAGGGTGAGTGAATTTGTTTTTAGGATATGTATTTACTAATTATAAAGAAATAAAGAAAAAGCAACAATATTAGCAACTGTCATGCAAAAGTGGTTCAATCAGCCGCAATAATGCACTTCATGAGTAAATGATTTAAATGTCCCAAACCTTATTAATTAAATTAGGTTTTTAATATGGATGACATCTGTGGGTTCATTTTGACTTATGCAAATCAAGTTTCTTCGCCATAACTCGTTTAGCTCTTGTTTATCCCCTCCCTTGTTTCTCACGTTCACGTTCGGTTAATTCTCAAACCTAATGATAATACACTCTCTTCACTTCACATTTTTTAACCCCTGTTGTTACCCAAATTGCTCAACCTGTAGCTATAGCGACCTCTCTTCCAAGCTCTGAGGTTTTGCTTGCTGATGGGGGTCTTCTGCACACATGGGTCATTTTTCACGCGGTTCATTTGAATTAAGGGTGTGTAGGTGGATTTATACAGGTTGGAGGCACATATACTGATACATATACACATATACTTTGGACACTTAAATCAAAGAGGCGATGTAGCCAGTGCCTGGATTGTCATGCGTAAACTTGTCATGCGTCTTAATGGAAAATGTAAGGTGATATTTAGACATTTAGAACGTAGTTGCACGTAGTTGCAATGGTTATACGGTTTAATTTTAGTGAAAATGGACCAATAATCAAGGCTCCATATGAAAAACAAAATGTATGCTACTTTTATACAAGTTCATGCTTACTTCATGCTTACGGATGACCAAAATAGCAAGATGGGAAGTTATAGAGTTGCCTTACTAGCGTAGCACACTTTTTAAAGACAGGCCGATGCCTTGAATGTGAATCTTTTGGAAGTGCGTAAGTGCTCTGAACGCAAGCAGATGAATTAATTAAATTTTCATAGTAACGAAGCGCTCAGCCGCTCTCCATGGTGCTGCAGTGGCGCTCAACCGCTCCAGTTCCACCTCTTATAAAATCCTCAACTGTATGGAAATGGGACTGTGGTGAAACTGAAGCTTTTTTTTTTTTTTTTTTAAGCACAGGTGTCTCTATGGGCAACAGCCATTCAAAAAACTCCACAATGACGCTATAAATGTTCTATTTTTAATCAGCCAAAGGACTGAATAAAAAGCTTAGTGTTTGCAATGAAATGAAAGGCACACGTTTGTTTTGAGACATTTTTGTTACATTTGTTGTAGCCTATAGGTTGACATCAAATATGTAATTACCGCCCTTGAGCAATCGACTTGTTCCATTATTAATGCATGAGATTATGCATGAGCATTTCTATTCTTAATGCATGAGATTAATTACAGTGAACTGTTTGATTAATTAGACCCGATTAGTTTAACTTTTAGTTCTCATGCAACTAAATTTAAGTAAAACATTTTTTTTTTTTTTGTATTTTTTTTTTTTTTTTTTTTTTTTTTTTTTTTGATTTTAGGTTATGAAAGCCCATAACGCTTTAAACCTGCTTACAAAGCTCGGTTTGCCACCGAAGAGCGAATCTCTGGGATATTGCCCCTCTTTGTTTTTCACCTCAAAAGAGAGATTGCTATCAAACACCCGCCCTTCAATCCCTAGATTTATGGCGAAGACGAGTTGTTCACTGCTCAGGGGTCAGTGCTTCCCTCTATAGGGCGATTTTGGAAACTACAGTAAAACATTTGCAGTTCCAAATGATGTCACTGCAATTGAGACTTGATTTTGGAGTGGATTAATCTTACGTTGCCAAATTAAAATCGGAACCCTCAAGCGTTTAGGAGAAGCACACAAACAGTTAACAAATTGCCTCGGATATATGGAGTGACAAATGAATGTGATAAACGATTGTTGTACCAATTCGATACAGGGAAGGAATATTCAGGGTTCAATACAAGCTAAGCTCAATCGACAGCATTTGTAGCATAATGTTAATTTAAAAAAAATATTTGTCTCTCCCTTTCTTTAAAAAAAAAAAAAAAAAAAAAGCCCTGTTTTACATTAAAATACTCACTGTTTCAAAAGTATAGCCACAAGACATAAACAATATTCGTGTTAGCATAAATTTATTGTGATAAAATCGCTTACTAACCTTTTCTGTGTACATTTATATCCAATTTTATAACTTTGTTGCCATGATGACGTAATGAGCCCTAAACTGACTATAAAACCGATGATTTAAACAACTTTACAGCACAAATAATACACGAGTTTTAACAGAAGTATTGATGAAAGTGCTTTTATAAAATTATAAGCTTCACATTTCTGCATTTAAACCCTCTAAAAATTGGCCCCATTCACTTCCATTGTAAGTGCCTCACTGTAACCTCTTTTTTTTTTTTTTTTTAAAAAAAAGGAGGGACCAGTCAAAATCATTTTTTGGCAATCAACATTATGCCACAAATGCTGTCGATTGAGCTTAACTTGTATTGAACTCGAAATATTTCTTTAAGAAAAGACGAATTCATTCATATTTACAGTGAATAAAGGTGGGGAACATTTTTATTTTTTATTATTTATTCATTTTCAATTTGGGCCTAATTAAGACGAGTTATGCAAGGTTTGCACAAGACTATTATACAGAATAACTCATGTATATACATAACAAAATAATTTTCATAAATCTTATATATAGGATTTATATAATATTACATATATATATATATATATATATATATATATATATATATATATATATATATATATATATATATATATATAGCTTATACAAAAATGCATTTGCAATAATACAGTGCTCACAGCATTGCTGTCTTACATTTGTTCAAAATAATTTTACAGCTTAATACAACATTTTCCCCATACATCCATCACATTATAATAGGCTAAATGTATCACTTAATAAAAGGTAAAGCCGGAAGCAATTTCATTAAGATGACGTGATGCTAATGCAGAGGTCAGCAACTCATAGAAGTCTACAAAGATGGCCAGTAGGAGGCCTGTATGTACGAACAAAGACCCCTCAGGCTTCGCTGGGTCAATACTTGAGGAATTCCTAACGATACCAATTAGATGGGCACGAGGAGCAGCCCTTTCAGGCCCTCGGACCAGAGAAGAATGAGGCTGAATCGCAGAGATTTTAATTGGAGCAGTTTTTCACCAGTGCAGGACTTTCTGAGAAACCACTCGTTGAGTAATTTAATCAATAGGTTTATAATCCATTCAATTGTTTTTTCGGAATTCATGTTTGCTTTTTTACATTGTATTGTTTCTTTTTTTTTTTTTTTCTATTGTGCGCTGCTTGCATGCAAACGGTCTGTGTTCATTGGAAATGAAATGCGCATATTATGATCTTAAGATGAACTCTGCTGGCCTTGAAGAGTTTTGGCAGCCATACGTTAATGAGCGCCTATATCCCCTTGACATGGCGGCAGACGCGTCATTGTTGAATTGCAGGTCATCAGAAGTCGCTCGATCGGGACGCTGAACCTTAACCCCTGGGTCTCTGTTTACTTGTTATATGCCACTGAACTAATAGGGGCGTCGTGTGCCTGAATAAGTACTTAAAACTTGGACCAAAAAGCATGGCAAACTTTGCACGCAGGATAAACGCAGTTATTTTTATTTATTTAATTATTTATTTGGATAGACAGCCAGAGTCCCATAACCTAAGTGCATTATTATTATTATTATTTTACTTTTTTACTTTTAATTTGTATAAAGCTAAATATAATGCAACGAGGTAAAAAGCTAATTTAATTGTATTTTCTCCCAAAAAACTAAGTAGCAACAAAAACTATGAAAGCACTTTTTTCTATTTTTTAACATGATGCACATTTATGTATCTAATAAAAATCCCTGAAATTAACACATTTATTTTGAGACAAAATACTTATTTATCATTTTCAGTTTTGTTCAAGGTCATTAAATCAAAAGATTTTTAATAACTTGAAAGAATGGTATATAGCCCCATTATACCCTAATAAATGCATTATATAATGCAGAATATAATGCATAATCTTCTGTTTCCCATATAGATTATATCTGAGGGCAAACCATTGCTTGTGCATTTTTTATTTGTGAAAATGATCACAAAGTTATATTTATTAGGAAAGGAAGCAGTCTTCTATTTAACCCTGGTTGATAAATAGGAGCAAATATAAAATATATTAATATTTGATTTCTCGGAAAGATTTAATCACGGCCCCCATGTTATGTTTTTATGTATACAGTATATGAATCAGTAGCTATGTCAAAATAAGGTATCAGGATGGGAACAAAAAGGTTCATTCAAAAAGTGCCATTTATCTAGTCCTGCATTCCTGTTGAGTAATATAAGAGTTCGGCTTTCATAAACTACACAACGCATTACACTTTCTAAGACAAGTTTTTTGATTGCCTTTTTCTCAGATCTCAGGCTCTCGTCGTTTAGAAAAAGGAGGAAGAATGTCTCAAGCGACACGGCTTCCCAGGTTCCCCCAGAGAAATTCCATTGTGACCGCCAGGAAGCTCTCGAACCTGTGAAGTATAGAATAACACTTCTTTTTTCCTATAGGTTTCAGAGGCACACATCTCTGTTCTTGCTGTAAGAAGTCACTCTCTGAGAAGCTAAAACACAGATTTAAATTTTTTTTTTTAAATAATACAAATATTAGCACTTTATATGAACATAAATTTGTTAAAAAGAGTCCTTGCTTGCTTTCTTCTATTTTTTTTAAATGCACTTTTCCCAGATGATTTCACTTGAGGCAGTTTAGGAAAAGGAGGGGGATGGTCCCAAGAGGAACTCCCTTTTTGCTGGACCGCTTAGAGACTTCAATACCTATGCGATCACTTTCACAGTTGGGCGGAATATATCTGAAACATGGAACAGGATTATTCATTCACCAACATTACTTAAGCTCCATAATATATATATATATATATATATATATAGTTGAATGAAGAGCAATGCACACTAAAACTTAGCATTTAAGTACACTAATATGTTAAATCATTTATCATTTACTGTATAATGATAAGTTCACTGATCTTAATTAAATTGAGGAAAACTTTTCCATGCAATTAAATTAAATTCCAACAAAAAAAAAAAAAAATGCTCTAGTTCAAGTTGTACAAACTTAAATTCATTTTGTCAGAACAATTAGATAACATCTAATTAATTGTCTTAAGTTGGTCCAACGAAATTTATTTTATTAACCATTAGTATGAGCAAATGTAACGACAGTGAAACTGTTGCATTGTCAGTTTGATAGCAACTGCTTATAGAGCTAAGCAGCATTCAAACCAAACTTCACTGAAAGTGAGAGTTCATCCTTAACCTAAGAACAAGCGCCAATCTTCACCACAATGCACTCCAAAAACTCCAGCATAACAAACAATCCCTTTAAATGCCAATATAACACAACATTAAACATGAACAAATCTCCTCCTATTCTTATTTTACTATAAAATGCATAAA